>NW_027368547.1:0-49007 GCF_046119375.1 Phyllobates terribilis | reverse complement strand
TCTGGTTCCTCTTGATGGTGCAGAGCTCCTTTAAGAATTTAGCATAGTGAGGAACACTTTTAACAAGGTTTAGCAAAGGGATGTTTACCTCACACTTACTGAATGTTTCGAAAAGCTCTTTGTCATTTGCAGGTCTGCGTGTGTCCCTCAAGGCTTCTGGGAAGGGTGCATGTGGTTTTTTGGCGTACAACGGAGGGAAGTTAGGTTGCACATAGTCCTCTTATCGTAGCTTGAAGTCACCTCGGTCCTCGTAGTCATCCTCAACGCGTGCTGCAGGCGAGTCGCGGTCGAGATCAAGGGGTCGCGGTCGAGATGTTAAAGCTTCTGGCGAAAGTAGCGGTCGAGACAAATTGTCGCGTTCGAGACATTTTTCGGAATTATTTTCGGAACCCAAATCACCTTCGTCTCGGTCGAGACAATCGGGTTGCGATCGCGACTTCTCCACGGGGTCAAAGTCTCGGTCGAGACTTCCTTGTCGCGGTCGCGACTTTTGCTCGGCCTCTTTTTGCAGCAGTTTTTCTCCTCCTTTCTCCTCGAATTTCCGTCCGCTTCTCAGTTCTACGGCGCTGATGTTTTCTCTGGCTTTGGCTTTCTAAGGTTGGAAACGACTTCGTGTAATTGCCCAAATTGCCTCTCGAGATTTCTAATGCTTGATTCGGTTGCTTGGGCATGAGCTGCGAATTGTTTGGTCAGCGACTTTAACATTTCCTCCATAGATGGTTCCTGCGGTTTTTGTTGATATGGTGTGCGGTATTGGTTGTAGTTGCTCCTCGGGTAGTAGTTGTTCTCATATCGAGGTCTGGAGGGCCCAAATCCTTCCATAGCATGCACCTCAGCGATAGTTGGATCTTGTAGTTGTGGGAACTCATCGGTATAATGACTCTCATCATCGCAGATACCACATACCCTTGATGGTTGTTGATTTCCACCGACGATACCTTTTATCATGCTTTTCAACTCAGCGATCTCGTCTTTCCTTCCTAGCTCTCTGGAATTCACAACATTGGCTTCTTTTCTTACATACGTTCTCCCGAAGCTCCTAGCTCTCCGGAATTCACAACATTGGCTTCTTTTCTTACATACGTTCTCCCGAAGCTCCTTGTGCCCTCGGCAATTTCGTTCAATCTCGCTCTAGCCTCGGCGGGAGTCAAATTCAGCACACTCCCATTACATGCAGCGTCAACTAATCTCATCTCGTTGTCTAGTAACCCGTTATAGAGGTGGGTCACCAAATCTTTCTCCTCAAACCCGTGGAACGGGCAGCTCGCACACAGTCTCGCGAACCTCTCAACGTAATCGTATAGCGTCTCAGCGTCTTGTTGTTCCACCATAGCTATCGCTCGTTTCAACGCAACCGCCTTCTTGGATGGGAAATACTTGTTGAGGAAGGCTTTGTGAAGCTTCTCCCATGTGTCGATACTCCCGGTGGGCAGCAAATAATACCACTGGCGCGCGGTATCTTTCAGCGTAAGACCAAAAGCTCTCATCTTTATTTGCTCATCTATGATGTTATTCGGCTTGCTGCAGCTGCAGATGTCGTGGAACTCACTAAGATGCATGATCGGGTCCTCCCCAACCAAGCCATGAAATTTTGGTAGCAAATTGATGAGTCTGGTCTTTAGTTTGAAAGTAACGCCATCATTCAGGGGTCACTCCTAGACGTTGTTGCGTCAGATCTGGTTCTGTAAGCTCTCGCAACATTCTGGCCGACATTGGTTCAATCACTGGAATTAAATCAAGTAAATTTGAATTAGTAGCACATGCGTGGACCATAAGATAGGTCCACACCAAGATAACACAAATAGAAGCAAACTATGACAGTTGGCTCCCCGAGAACGGCGCCAAAATTTGACAGGCGTTTTACCGATCCTTGTTCCTGTCAAAGAAAAATCCAACTAAATATCCACTAGTTAAGCGGTAAGTCTGAGTCGATTCCACAGGGAGCCACAACAATAGTTTATTTCAGTTGTGTTATCAATAGTAACAAAAGGGGGGTTTTGGTTTGTAAAATTGTCGAAAGCAATAGTAACAAAATGCGTTGGATTTGTTAAACTTATAATGATGGAAAGCTCACTCTTTCAGTCTCATCACATTATTCTTATGGAAAGTTGATCATCGAATTCTAATAAAGTTATGTTCTTTTAAATAAATAATATAGTTGTCCTACTCTTTGTTCGTAAATAGCAACTAGTCCAAATAGTCCTAGAAACCCTTGTTGTATGCAATAACCAAAGAAATCCTAAGGTTCAACTACTCAACAACATAAAGATCAAAGATATGTAGGCCTATGCAATACCATTGGCAAATCACCGATACTCGACACAGGTTTATAATCTCTACAAAAGAAGCACTCGCAAATAGTCTATGCTAATTCTGATTGCTACCTAAAAGACAAGACTTTTCAAATCGAATTATCAAGCCTAGCAGTATGAATGAATACTAATCAACCTAGTTTGCAACCTAGATAAAATCAATACCAAACAATGACAACAAGCACAAGAGAAAATAAAACAATGCTAAAATTATTATTAATTAGAACATAAACATAGAATTCTCACAAACAATTCCTAGAACAATGGCCTCCACCTAAGAGTGAACTCGTAAGGACTTAGCTAGACATAGCCAAGAGAAAGCTATACATGATTATGGATGAACTAACCAGGATTGAAGATAGAAGATGGTAGAAATGATGCAGGAGCATCCTTAAGGCAAACAAGTCAAGGACACCTCACAAGAGATATGACAAAGAAACTAGAAGACATGGTCAAGGAGGCCACTTTGATCTTGAAGGTAACATATGGGATGACCCCCTTTGCCTCCCATCTTCTAGTATGCTATAGAGAAGACAATCTCCTACAACTTCCATTAAGACACCTCCCCCATTCAATGCCTTCATCATGGCTACAAGTCACATGTTGTGAAGCTACCCGGATAAGATCAAGTTATGAAGGCTACTTTGGGTTTGGTTTCAACACAACAAATGGAACCCATTGCTTCCACCCTTCTAGTATGTGGAATAGGTGCATATCCCCAACATATCCAATGAAGACATCAAGGCCATACAAGATCAAGATCAAGGCTGCACATGTCACTTTTGTGAAACTATCACACTTTTACACCTTACCCGGCTAGGTTGTAAAAGTGTGCAATTCTACCCCTTTTCCCTAACTCTTTTAAGGAACTTTCCTAAGGGTATTTTGGACCTATTTAGTCGATCTTTCAGCTGGTAGAAGGCTTTGGTCATTGGAGGTATAAAAGCCAAAAATGACCTAACCAAAAGGGGCTTTTGATTGAATTGATGTTTTGAGTAGAGTAGAAACTCTTCCTAGTTCTCAAGGGCCACCTTGTTAGTTTGAGCAGAGCTACCCAAAACTGCTTACCCTTGCCTATTTCACCTTGTTTATGTGATTGATTGTGTAAACTTGTTGAATGGGAAACTCTTGGTGCTCATGGTAGTATATCTCCATGTTGTGTTAAGTTATAGCTTGTTTTGATCTTTCTCTTCTTGTATTGTGTTGAGGTTAAGTACAAGGTGCCTTACATAGCAAGAGAAGTTCTCTTCAAGAACATATCCATTTATTCCCTTAATACTCTTTCTTTCTTCTTGTTCTTGCTTGTTTTCAAGTTTGAACAACACTTAGAACACTTGTTCTTAGTGTGTGTTGGTTGAACATTCTAGATCCGAGCGTGTGGGAGAGAATCCTACATCAAGTGGTATCAGATCTCAGCTGAGTTTTCAACCATCTCTCACCCTTAAAAACACAAAAACAAAGTGATTTGCAACACTTGCAAAGTCACACCAAAAAACAGCCCCAAAAACACTAGCCAAGCCTTGTTGTTGTGTGCCTTTTTGTTGGTCTAAGTCTAATGAATCTTTTGAGTATTTGCAGGAACTAAAACCCAAGTTGGAAGTGTTTGAAGAGGCCTAAGGAATCACCAAGCAAAGTTGAGGGAGTGTCTAAGAGAGAACCAAAGCCAAAACCTAAACCGGGTGCTTGATTTCATGCACAAAAGTGGTCAAGAACCCAACTTTGAAGCTTCACACCTCAAACCAAACACAACCAAATGAAGAACACTTATGACCCCATGAAGAACAACATTTGATCTGTTGAGGGCAACAAAAATCAGGCCAAGGGCACGAGTAGATTGTCCAAACACTAAAGCCAAAAATCATTCCCAAAGCGGTAAAGTGTCATTTTCTACTTTTCAAAAGTGTTGACCTAGCCTATTCACAAGACTTTGCAGCCTCATTGGGTCGTGCCTTTTTGGATGTGACCTGAGCCTTCCACATAGAAAAACCCCCACTACAAGGATCAAGAAAGTTCACATCCATTGCAGCTCATTAACCTCTTGAAACAAACACCCAAAGTTGTTTGCAACACACTTTTTGTACCCCGGGTGACGTGCTAGCTTGCCTTTTCTTAACTAAATCTTGTACCTTTTGTTGTGTACTCCAAGTGCAACATTTGGAACTTGACCAAGTGTCCTAAAGCACATAAAGAAGAAGGAGAAAGGGGATTGCCATGAGCCCCTCACACCTAGCCTAACCCCACCCCTGTGCCTTGTACTCGGCTACACTTAGCCAAGTTTAAACACATATCCTAGCCTAATTCTCAAGGACACTTCCAAGGATAAGCAAGGTCATTTCAAGGGCTTCTTTATGCACCATAACTGAGGTAATACGTTCTCAAGTCCCTTTGAGCTAAACACTTTCCTACATCATCTTCTTACAAGTGCACTTGCTTGTCTATGCTAGCTATAACTCTTTGTTGATTAAGCATCTTAGTGTACCAAGCTAACAAGTGTTACTAGCATCACATTGCATTGATAAGGTGATCAAATAGCCAAGGTTGAGAGGACATTCAAGAGTGTAGAGTGATTCAAACACAAGCAAACACAAGCTTATTAGACTAACATTAATGTTGTTCATTGTTTGTTGTCTTTGATCATGTCTAGCTCACATCATGACTCTCACCAAGAAGAGGTGAATCCCATGATTAATTCAGCCAATGGTATCACTAATCAACCTGATTTAGTGAACATTCTTAGTGACTTGAAGAATGACTTGAATGACATATCTAGTAGACTAGCCACCAATGAATCCAAACAAGACAAGACTAGAACACCACCTATAGTTTCTAGGGACACAATTTGAAGTTGGAGGAACGTCACACCCACACACTCAACTACCATTTCCAAGACAAGATGTGAGGCATGGATCCATATCACATCACCTAAGGCCGGATCCCATAAGAGTACCCACTAGACCCATTATCTCACCATTGCCTAGACCTCCACCAATGAACTATCCAAGGGAGTTTCCTAACCCTAACTCTACTGATTTGAATAGGTATAGTGATGATGATGTTGATGAATTTTAGGAGGATAGGTACATGAGGCAAGGGGGAATAGTAAGGAGACCAAGGTTCCAAGAACAAGGGCAAGAACCTAGACAAAGAGAGGATGATGGCCTAGGCAAGGTGAAGTTCAAAATCCCAAGCTTTGAAGGGAAGTGTGATCCAACCTCATACATGAGATGGGAGAGGAAGATGGAGCAAATTTGGGCATGCCACAACTTTCAAGAGATGGAGAAGTTGCAACTAGCCACCTTAGGGCTCCAAGATTTTGCAAAGAAGTGGTGGCACAACCAAATCCGAGAGAGGTGGATCAAGCGTCAACCTTCCATCACTACATGGAAGGAGATGAAGGATGTCATGAGGTCAGGGTTTGTACCTCACCATTATGCAAGAGAAATGAGGCAAAGGTTGGAGAATTTGAAGCAAGGAAGCATGAGTTTGGAGGAAGTGTACAATGCCATGCACATGTCCATGATCAAGGCCAATGTGAGTGAAGATTATGAGGCTACCATTGCTAGGTACCTAAGGGTATTGAATCCATCCATTTCCATGGAAGTGAGCATGTATCCCTACACCACAAGTATAGAACTCTTCACAATGCCATCAAGGTGGAGAGAAAGCTCAAGGCAAGAGCATTCCAAGGGAGTAAGCCAAACAACTCCAACAACAATACAAGGGAAGGAAAGGTAGGAAGTGCTAACCAAAGCAAGTCCAAGGAAGTCATAGCTCCAAGAGAGCCATACAAGGACCATTCCTACCAGTTTCCTAAGTTCCAAGTTTCATCATTTAGCAACCAAGGAGTACTTCTAAACCCTCTCATACTTCTCACTCTATGAACACTCGGACTAGTAACATAGAATGCCTTAAGTGTCAAGGTAGGGGTAAATATGAGAAAGATTGTCCTAACAAGGGAGACATGATAATCAATGCATTAGGACAACTTGAATCTGAACTTATTCATAAAATTGACAATTACCTTAACCATATTTTTGAGCATGAGAATGAACTAGTGCATAATGAAGAGCTAGAGTATGAACAAGGTGCAAGCCTTAGTTGCAAGAAATCCCTTAAGGTCCAAACTAAACTTGTGGAAGATAACCTAGGAGAAGACTTGTATCCTAGTAAGTGTCTAGTTAAGGATAAGGTGTGTGACTTAACCATAGATGGAGATAGTTGTTGCAACATAGCTAACAATGAATTAGTCCAAGAACTACAAGTAGTCTCGGTTTTGCACCCTAGGCCTTATGAGCTTCATTGAATGAATGATTGTGTAGAGTTTAAAGCACATGGGAAATGTAAGTTAACACTTAAAATTTACCATTACATAAACACAATCTCTTTTGACATTCTAGCTACTCAAGAAAGTCACTTTCTCTTAGAGAAAGCTTGGCAAAATGGTAACAAAATGATGCATGATGGTTATGCTAACAAGTACCCTTTCTTGTGCAATGATGAGCAAATTACTCTCATGACTATTACTCCATTTCAGATTCTTAGGTATGCAGAACACAAAAGGATCAAGGAAAAGGAGAATTCCGTTGTCGAGGACAAGAAGTCAAGGCACCAAGCAAAGAACCGAGAGAACAAGTTGCATTTTCCTATACTAGCCTCCAAGGAGCCAAGACACGTGCAATATTGGCTCATACATGAGTTGCCTAAAGACACAAGACTTGTTTGTATGACCAAGAAGCACACTCAAGCCTCAGATGACAGATTTAGAGGCTTCCACCCACAAATGCACCAAGAAGAGTTCCAAGAAGAATCAATGGAGGAGGATGATCACGAGGAGTCATTGCACACCATAGGAGGAGGTGGCCTGGGGTCAGGCCTCTCTCAAGAGGGAGGGAATGATGAAGGAGCATCCTCAATGCAAACAAGTCAAGGACACCTCACAAGAGATATGACAAAGAAACTAGAAGACATGGTCAAGGAGGCCACTTTGATCTTGAAGGTAACATATGGGATGACCCCCTTTGCCTCCCATCTTCTAGTATGATATAGAGAAGACAATCTCCTACAACTTCCATTAAGACACCTCCCCCATTCAATGCCTTCATCATGGCTGCAAGTCACATGTTGTGAAGCTACCCGGATAAGATCAAGTTATGAAGGCTACTTTGGGTTTGGTTTCAACACAACAAATGGAACTCATTGCTTCCACCCTTCTAGTATGTGGAATAGGTGGATATCCCCAACATATCCAATGAAGACATCAAGGCCATACAAGATCAAGATCAAGGCTGCACATGTCACTTTTGTGAAACTATCACACTTTTACACCTTACCCGGCTAGGTTGTAAAAGTGTGCAATTCTACCCCTTTTCCCTAACTCTTTTAAGGAACTTTCCTAAGGGTATTTTGGACCTATTTAGTCGATCTTTCAGCTGGTAGAAGGCTTTGGTCATTGGAGGTATAAAAGCCAAAAATGACCTAACCAAAAGGGGCTTTTGATTGAATTGATGTTTTGAGTAGAGTAGAAACTCCTCCTAGTTCTCAAGGGCCACCTTGTTAGTTTGAGCAGAGCTACCCAAAACTGCTTACCCTTGCCTATTTCACCTTGTTTATGTGATTGATTGTGTAAACTTGTTGAATGGGAAACTCTTGGTGCTCATGGTAGTATATCTCCATGTTGTGTTAAGTTATAGCTTGTTTTGATCTTTCTCTTCTTGTATTGTGTTGAGGTTAAGTCCAAGGTGCCTTACATAGCAAGAGAAGTTCTCTTCAAGAACATATCCATTTCTTCCCTTAATACTCTTTCTTTCTTCTTGTTCTTGCTTGTTTTCAAGTTTGAACAACACTTAGAACACTTGTTCTTAGTGTGTGTTGGTTGAACACTCTAGATCCGAGCGTGTGGGAGATAATCCTACATCAAGAAAGGTGGCAGCTTTCCTCTTGGTGGCTGAATTTCTAAGAACTAATTGTGAAAAGTGGCAAAAGAATAACTAACCAAATCTAACCTAAAACTAAGGGTTTATGATAGGAGCTTATTATATGGTGTTAACCAGCGACTATTAGTTTAGGTTTAGTGGTGTTTAGGTGCTTGACGAGTGGTAATTCCGGAATCTAGGTTAGGAGTTCATTTGTAGATTCGCGGAATGCTCGTAAGCGTTTTTATGGCTTTTGTATTGGAGATCCCGCTTGTGCTCGTCTTTAGTACATCCGGGATGGAGCTAGATGAAGATTAGCCACACCTACACCGTTGGAGAAGCTAAGAGGCGAAGCCGAGCCGCCTCGAAGCTTGTTGGAGTTACATATCACTTCAGCTGGAAGATCTCGACCGAGGAAGAGGGATCTCGACCGAGAAAGAACAATAGAAACTTAGAAGACATTCAGAGAAGCAAATCTCGATCGAAAGCCAGGAATCGCGACCGAGAAGTGAAGATCTCGATCGAGAATTACCAATCTCGGTCGAGAAAGTATTATCAGAAGTTTCTGCAGTGAAGATCTCGATTGAGAAGGATGTATCTCAACCGAGAAGTGAAGATCTCGATCGAGAATGTGTGATCTCGGTCGAGATAGGAGTGATCAGAATCTATACGAGGAAGAATCTCGATCGAGAGGGAAGAATCTCGATCGATAGGGAAGAATCTCGATCGAGAATGTGAGATCTCGGTCGAGATGACGGTCCCGGATGATGTTCTTTGCGAGATTTTTATTATTATTTTATAGGATTTCCATATCTTTTAGGATTTGTTTCAGTTATTTTATTCCTTTTGAGTTGAAGACTATATAAGTAGATAGCTTAAGGAAGGAGGAAAAAAGGAAATTCTAGTTTATGTTTTGGGAGGCTTGCTTGGGAGAGTTCTTCATCGTTCATCATACATTGGTTCGTTTCTACCTTCATCCATCGTTATTCATGGCTTCTATGGCCATGAGTAACTAAATCCATTGTAGTTCACTTCCAAGTTGAAACCTTTGTTCTTAGATTTGTTGTGAGAACTCAAACTCATATGTTCTAAGTTTAATTCAAGGATTGTTTCATAATCTCTTGTGCTTTATATTATTATTGTTTGATCTTGATTTTATCTAGAGTGCACGCTAGGTTTAGTTATTATCATTCATATTGTTAGGACTTGACAATTCTATTTGAAAAGCCTTGACCTTTAGGTAGCGAGCATGATTTGCATAGACTATTTGCGAGTGCTTATTGTGTAGAGATTATGAACTCATGTCGAGTATCGGCTATTTGCCAATGGTATTGCATGAGCCTACTTATCTTTGATCTTTATGCTATTGTGCTTTTGAACCTTGGGATTTCCTTGGTTATTGCTTACAATAAGGGTTTCTAGGACTATTTGGACTAGTTGCTATTTACGAACAAAGAGTAGGACAACTAAATTATACGATATGAACATATGTTAGTAGAATTCGATGATCAACAATCTATCATGAACATTGTGTGGATACAAAGGAAGTGAGCTCATTCTCCCAATCATTGTTACAACAATCTCTTACTACTTTCATTGATTTAAATACGTTAGTTACAAACAACAACAAAACCCCCCCTCTGATTACGTTCTAGTTGCATCATAGAAATAGACTATCACTGACTCTCTTGGGATTCGACCCTACTTACCACTGTACTAGTGGAATCTGAGTTGGGACTTTACTTTGATCTTGGCGATCACGACAATCGCCTCCGTCAGTTTATATAGTACACAGCCTAAGAAATATAAAATAACTGAATTATAAAAGATAAAATGGAAAAAAACTAATAAAAACTGATAAATTCCCGGGCTTAGATCTGCATTTTGGGTCGGGTCCGTCCAAAGTCGCGGTCGCTACTTTCAGGGTCGCGGTTGCTACTTTTCTCCAGTCTTCCAGAAACGGCTTCAGTCTCGACCGCTACTTCATAGGTCGTGATCGCTACTTTCGTTACGGGGCAATGTCTCGATCGAGACATTATAGTCTCGACCGCGACATCTTCTTTGAGGGCAATTCTCGACCGAGACTCCAAAGTCTCGACCGAGACTTCTTCGTCTTGGCTCGTCTTCGTCTTGAAACCTTCTCTCGGACTGGTATTCGTCTTCTGCAAGCTTCTGAGGCAGCTCGGCTTCGCCTCTCCGCTTCTCCATGGGTGTAGGTGTGGTCTGTCTTCTCTCTAGCTCCGTCCCAAATGCACTAGAGGTGAGTACAAATAGGATCCATAATACAATACGACATAATAACGCTTAAGAGCATCCCGCGAATCTATAAGTGAACAATCATACCTGATTCCGGGGATACCACTCAATAAGCACCTAAACACCACTAATCCTAAGCTAATAGTCGCTAGTTACACCATATAATAAGCTCCTATCATAGTTCAATCCTCCAACCAAGCTTATGTAAAGCTTCTCATTTGCACTTTCAGTTCCATCATTTCTCTGCAGCTTCTCATTTGTATCCATATGAGTTATGGCAGCTTCACATCCCTTCATCTAAAATTTCTTTATCATATCTGGCAAAGAAAACTATCTTGCTTCCTTTGTTTAACCTCAAGAACATGGAAGTACTATAACAAACCCATTCATTTGAAACTCTCCTTTCATTGCACTCTGAAATCTTGACAGGAATTGTTGTGAGTTGCTAAAATAGATGATACCATCCACACAGAGACATACAACCACGAAGCGCTTTTCTGCCTCTCTTTTCACATACAAAGTAGGCTCATTTTTGCTCCTTTTAAATCCATTCTCAGTGAAGAACTCATCTATTTTGTTATACCAAGCTATTGGAGCCTGTTTTAACCTATAGAAAGTTGTGTGCTGTTTTAGCACTTTGCTTTCTTCTCCCTTCTTGATAAAGCCTTTTTGTTTCTCTACAAATAATTCTCTTGAAGCTCTCCATTCAGAAAAGCAGACTTTGGATCAAACTGATAAACTAGAAGCCTTTTCTGAGCCGCTATAGCAAGTACTAACCACAATGTTTCGAACCCCTACTAGAGAAAATATTTCTTCATAATCAACTCCTTCCCTTTGTGCATATCCCTTGGCCACAAGCCTTGCCTTGTGTTTCTTCACACTACCATCTGTACTTAACTTTGAAAACCTACTTCAGTCTAATAACATTCTTCCTATTAGGAAAATCAACTAGCTTCCAAGTTTCATTCCTCTGAATTGAACGCATCTACTCTCTCATTGCTTTCTACCACTCTTCCTTACTTGCAGCTTCATCATAAGTGTTAGGTTCAACAACACTTAAAGCAAAATTACAGCTTTCATAAATATATGCAAGTGATCTCATTTTTCTTGGTGGAGACTCATTTGAAGAATCTGAACCTGAACTTGAGCTTGGAGAACTCGGGTTAGACGAGATTGGACTAGATGTGCTTGAGCTACTGGATGGTGATGTAGTAGACTCACTACTGTCACCGTCAAGCTACAAATCTGAATCCTCTACTGCTTCACCTCTTCTAAGTTGTCAATTATAATAGCTCCTTGTTTCTAAGTTGTTATTACTTTGCTTTGCTTCCAGTCCCACTTTGATCCTTCATTAAACTTTACATGTTTGTTAATATTTGACAGAGGTGTCGTTAGCCCTACGGTCAAAGTAATTCCCTTCAAACTTCTCTACATGAGTAGAGTGGTAAGTAGGGGTCAAATCCCACAGGGAACCGAAATAGAATCAATTTTCACGATATTAATTGAATCAACTTGAAACGTAATAAAGGGGAATTTGGTAAAACTGATTGCTAAAGATTGTTTGATGATTAAAATGGGACGAACACTTCATATGATTGGTCTTCACCTATTAGATTGATTCAATGGTCCTAGTTCCTCTATTTGGGTTCTCTCTCCTTCTCCTAATGCCTATATGTCCTCTAATTTCCCTAATCCTTGTCCGTCTATATCTAATTAATCCAACTAGCCCTAATATCCCTTACCTATGAATCCAGCCCTAAAACTATTAAGACTATCTCCTAGGCAGCAATAAGCACAAGAATAGATAGGAAGATGCAGCGCCACTTGGCTACTAACACCTCATTATCCTCCACACCCTTACAAGTCCAACTAGTCCAGGTAGTGATTTTGCTACTCTAATGGTTAGATTCTCCAACTAGGATAAACCTAAGTCTAGCTATATGAAATTGAACTAAACAATCTAGGTGATCAATCCAGAATGCAAATTCAATTCAAAGGTATTAAAAGCAAGAGGATAAAGCAATTGAGACATACTATTAATGAGAATCAAATGATTAGAAACCTCACATTGAATCAGCCTAATGGCTCGAACAAACCACACAAAGTCTAGGAGACTACTCCTGACTCATTGCTAAAATTCTACGTAAAATGAAATGATAGACTATCGGGTGATTAGGGAGGAGGCAAAGCTCTCCCTATTTATTCTAAAATGATAAGACTTAACCTAATTAATCCTAGCCCGCACTTTACAATTGAAGGAAGCCCAAAGCTCAAGCGCAGCATCAAGGGGAAGTAGGGTTTCAGAGCTTTCCCGGCCTGACAGGGGCACGGTCGTGCATGTGTCGGCGCGGTCGCGTCCTGGGCCGGGACTTGGACTTTTCCTCCCATGGGCTGGCGCGGTTGTGCGGTTTTGAGGCGCGGTCACACACCATGCGTGGTCGCGTGGCTTCTAGTGTGGTCGCGTCACTGGCGTGAGCGGCTCCAGCTTGTACCCTTTTGGTTGTCTTTCCTTCGGAAGCTTGTAATCCTCGTATTTAGTGTCTTGACTTTGCTTGGTCTGGATCACGGTAATATGCGTAGACATGGAAAATCCCTTGATATAGATGCTAACGATCACGTGTTATGATGTGGCGGCAATTTGTACATCATAGAGAGTGGAAACTAGCATCAACTACAGGCATAATAGGCCACAAATGGAGCATATTGCCGTAATCTTGACTTTGTGGAGTAAAGTGTCCAAATACGAGGATTACGTGCACAAGGGAGAAGACGCGAAAAGGCAAGGAGCGAGCACGTGCCAAGAGAAGACACAAGAGGGGCATTTTGCCCAGGGCGTGACCGCGCCCTAGCTCGTGCGGCCAAGCTGAGCCAATCGCACAGTGGCGCGAACGTGCCACCCTAGACATGCACGCGTCCTATTCACTGGAGGTCGGCGTGACCGCGCCGACAAAAGCGTGCCCGCGCCTTTGTCATTGCCTACGCCGCGAGAAGCCCTAATTCCGGGAGCTTAAATGGGCCTTCTACCTATTTTCTGATGTAGCTTCGGGCTTGGGCCTTTTTAGGTTATTTCTAGGGTTTCCCTCTTCTATAAATAAGGGAGGAGAGCTTGCCTCCTTGTCATGTTAGTTCTAGTTAATTTAGAGAGTTTGTAGAGAGAGTTCTCATTGTTCTCCAGGTTGAAGCATGCGGATGGTTGGTTTGTAGACTTTCTCCCTTGGTTCTAATAAAGATATATTATTTGAATTGTTTTAATCTCTTTATTATATTATAAATTGATTGTGATTTGTTTATCTAGCTTGATCACCTAGGTTCATAGATCTATTTCATATAGCTAGGGCATGGTTTACCCTAGTTGGAGAACCTTGCCTACTTAGTGACACAAATCAATACTTGGACTAGTTGGACTTGTAGGGATGTGGAGATTAATGAGGTGTAGGCGCCAAGGGAAATACACTTTCCTATCTATTCTTGTACTTAATGTTGCCTGGGATATAGTCTTGATAGTTTCAGGGCTAGATTGGTAGGTAAGGCGTTGTTAAGGCTAGTTGACTTAATTAGCAACTCTAGAACATGGATTAGGACAATCATAATATATAAATTGATGGGATGAACCTGATTAGCAATTAGGAAGTCTATGATCAAACCAACCATTCTGTTGTGTGGATACCCGCTGAATAAGGTAATTTCTCTATTACTTTCCTAGATTAAGTTAGTAACTTAGCATCAATCCACTTTTTTCCCTTTTTATCATTAATAAAGTTGATCTTATTAATTACACAAGAATTGAATACCTCACTCCGTGTGGGATCGACCCTTGCTTGTCACTCTACTAGTAGAGAAGTTAGTGAGGTTTTATAAATATTATTTTGACAGGCATAACGGCCATTTTGGCCTCGTCAAATTTGGTGCAGTTGTCAGGGAGTATAAACTTCTTTTCTTGTGTTTTTAATTAGATTGACTTTGGTTTTGACCATTTTATGGTCAGCACCCGTGCTATTAATTGTTTACGTGCTGAACTTGCAGGGAATATGGATGAAATCAAGCCTACGATTTTAATCAAGGCGTTGCTCCGGAGGCAACCCGAGAAAAAGAGGTATCTTTTCACTTCCATCTATCTTTTATCCTTGTTCTCTATTTCACAGTAGAGACATGTTGTACTTTAAGTGTAGGGAGGAAGATTACATCTTACCTATCCTTGTTTTTTTTCAAATTATTGAGTCAGTTTTCCCCTTAATTGCATTTTTAGAATCGATTATCATATTTTCCCCTTATTTGATACTTTTTGGAGTTCTGTAATGGTGTGTTGAGTTTGGATCTTTTTATTATGCCTTTGATCGTTGATATTACAATTGTGTATGATGATGATATGATTGATAAGATTTAGGACTTTGACTCGAACACGTAGTTTATGATTAGGATGCGCTAGGTCCAAAACCAAGTTTGCATGATTACCCTCTTTTCTCTAGTTTTTACCATATTGATTTGAGAGTTTTGTTTCCGTCCTTCTTCATTACAATGGAAAATTAAAAATTATAAAGAAAGAAATAAGGTAGTGAGCTCCAAGTAAAAGAAAGTCGAAAGAGCACGTGGTGCCCAAGGTGTGAAATAGAAACAAGGGATCGATCCTCCAAGGCCTATTAAGCAAAGAGTTTCATAGTAGCCTGGTCCATAAAATGGACAGGTTCTACCTAAAAATAATAATTGGGTGTGTAATAAGTTGTTTGAATAGGATGAAAGGAGACATTAGAATAATACAATTGGACTTATTAGAGTTAAGACTTGGTTTATTTGCTTTCATGTGGTGTGATAAATCTTGCATTCTTTTCATGGATTTGAGCATGTCACTTGAGAATTTGTCCTATGTTTGATCTTGCGTTATCATCTTTCATATATTATCTGGATAAAGACATCTTTTGCATAGTTTAAGGATCCATTTTCATGCACTTGTGTAGGATTAAGCGTAGCTCGAATTTAGGGGGGTGATTGATGTCGTTGTTGAATCAGCTTAGAGTTTTATCGATTCTTGCATTATTTTTAGTAGAGTCGGAGTCTACGCTCGTTGCTTTGATGATTGTAGGTACATAGGAGCTTAGAAGCTGATCAATGACCACTCTGATTGTGCCATCCGTACTCGCTGAACCCGCCAAGAGTTAGTTGCAGATTACTCGAGGACGAGCAAAGTTCAAGTGTGGGGGTATGATTGGCGGTATTTTATACATCAAAAAGAGTGGAAATTAGCATCAACTACAAGGATAATAGGCCACAAATGGAGCATATTGCCGTAATCTTGACTTCGTGGATAAAAGTGTCCAAATACGAGGATTACGTGCACAAGGGAGAAGGCGCGGAAGGCAAGGAGCAAGCGCGTGCCAAGAGAAGACACAAGAGGGGCATTTTGTCCAGGGTGCGGTCGCGCCCTAGCTTGCGCGGCCAAACTGAGCCAATCGCACAGTGGCGCGACCGTGCCACTCCAGACGTGCCCGCGTCCTAGCCACTGGTGGTCGGCACGACCGTGCCGACAGAAGCATGCCCACGCCTTTTCCACTGCCTGTGCCACGAGAAGCCCTAATTCCGGGAGCTTAAATGGGCCTTTTACCTATTTTTTGATGTAGCTTCGGGCTTGGGCCTTTTAGGTTATTTCTAGTGTTTCCCTCTTCTAGTAATAAGGGAGGAGAGATTGCCTCCTTCTCATGCTTAGTTCTAATTAATTTAGAGAGTTTGTAGAGAGAGTTCTCATTGTTCTCTAGGTTGAAGCCTGCAGATGGTTGGTTTGTAGACTTTCTCCCTTGGTTCTAATAAAGATATATTATTTGAATTATTTTAATCTCTTGCTTATATTATAAATTGATTGTGATTTATTTATCTAGCTTGATCGCCTAGGTTGATAGATCTATTTCATATAGCTAGGGCCTGGTTTATCCTAGTTGAAGAACCTTGCCTACTTAGTGGCACAAATCCATACTTGGACTAGTTGGACTTGTAGGGATGTGGAGATTAATGAGGTGTAGGAGTCAAGGGCAATACACTTTCCTATCTACTCTTGTACTTAATGTTGTCTAGGAGAAAGTCTTGATAGTTTCAAGGCTAGATTGGTAGGTAACCCGTTGTTAAGGCTAGCTGACGTAATTAGCAACTCTAGAACAAGGATTAGGAGAATCATAATATATAAATTGATGGGATGAACCTGGTTAGCAACTTAGCATCAATCCACTTTTCCCATTTTTATCATTAATAAAGTTGAACTTATTAATTACACAAGAATTGAATATCTGACTCCTTGTGGGATCGACCCTTGCTTGCCACTCTACTTGTACAGAAGTTAGTGAGGTTTTATAAATATTATTTTGACAGACATAACGACCATTTTGGCCTCGTCATGTACTATATGTTGCCTATCAATAATCACCTTCTTAGCTATTGGATCATACAGTCTATATGCCTTAGATTGAGTTGCATACCCAATGAACATGAATCTCAAGCTCTTCTCATCCAACTTTGATCTCAAATTCTCCACATAAAATGTTATACATCCAAATACTATGATATGATCTATGCTTGGTTTCTTGCAACTCCAAGCCTCATATGGATTATGGAGTCTGATTTTCAACAGCTTTAGTGGGAGGGATATTCAACACATACCTTGCAGTGGCAACTACTTCACGCTAGAATTTCATTTGGAATTCCCTTTGCCTTAAACATGCTTCTTGCCATCTCAACCACTGTTCTATTATTTCTTTATGCTACACCATTTTTCTCTGGTATATATGGTGTTCTTGATTCTATTCCAAACTCCTCACTGAACTCAGTGAACTCCCTTGATAGAAATTCTCCTTATCTATCTATCCTTAGAGTCTTCACTTTCTTGTCACATTGATTTTCTACCAGAACTTTGAACTTCTTAAAGCTTTCAAATGCTTCTGATTTTTTTTTCAAAAAGAAAACCCAACTCATTCTGTTATAGTCATTTGTGATTAGGATAAAATATCTACTTCCTCCCACGTATTATGTTTGCATTGGACCACAAAAGTTAGCATGAAGTAACTCAAGTATTTCTCTTGCTCTCCATGTTTGACCACTAGGAAATGATTCTTTAGACAACTTCTCATACATACAGCCTTCAGACAGTTCAAGTTCTCCAGGTAATCTATTTACCATCTGCTTTGCTTGCAACAACTTCAAGCTCTGCAGATTCAAATGCCCATATCTGCAATGTCACAGTCTTGTATAATCACAAGCCTTTACAGTCAAGGCTTTCTCTCTATTTGCAAATGATTCTAGAGGAAATACTATGTTCTTTCCCATTTCAACACATAAAAACTTCATTTAACTTCTTATCCCTTATACAGCAAGAGAAATAATCAAACAACACAGAAAAACTAGAACACAGAAGCCGACCCACATTGAGCAAATTATGAGCAAGTTGAGGTACATACCAAACATCATAGATAAGTTGAATTTTACCAGTTTCTGTCATCATTATAACAGTCCCTTTTCCTTCTACTTCGAGTTGCTTACCATTACCAAGCCTTAATTGGCTCTTCTTTGACTCATCCAGGTTCTTAAACAGCTCTCTCAATCATGTCATGTGGTTAAAACAACCACTGTCTACATATCAAAACACCTCCACTGCTTTTGACAGTAGAATTGTAAGTCAAAAATATTTTTCTTTCTTGCTCTACAAGATGTGCAAGAAAGAGTTTATCTTCTTGCTTCACATAATTTGATCTCTAATCATTCTTCTTCTCTCTTTCATCTTTTTCTTTCTTCCAACATTGTGCTTCTCCGTGCCCTGCCTTCTTGCATTAATAGCACTTGAACAGCTTTCTTTCTTGTTCCTTCCCTTCATTCCTTTGGCTTGATCTACCTCAACCTCTTCCTCTAAAACCACTTCTGCCTATGTCTCTGTAACTACTCTAGTTTGATCCTTCTCTACTTTCATCTCTTCCTATGAAAGCCTTCTCCTCTTTTTTATCACCAGGTTTGTTCAACCTTTCTTCATGAGCTTGCAGGGAGCTCATTAACTCATTAAAAGAGTAATTCTCCGTGTCTTTTACTCTTCTATGGCAGTGACAATATGGTCATAATTGTTTGTAAGGCTTCTCAACACCTTACCAACAACATGTTGATCACATACATGTTCACCATAGGATCTCATCTGTTGCACAACACTTGATATCCAACACAAATATTCTTGTACAAACTCTTTTTCCTTCATGAGAGAAGTCTCAAACTCCCTTCTCATTGATTGTAATCTCACAGTGATTACTTTCTTATCACCTAAGTCTTCTTATTTCAAAATATCCCACGCTTCCTTTGATGTAGTTGATGAGGCAATTCTCGGGAAGATATCATCATCGATTGCTTGTTGGATCATGAACAAGGCTTTGGCATCTTTCTTTCTCTTCTCTCTCAATCCTTGAACTGGTTCCGTTGCACTAGCATCCTCAAATCCTTCATCTAAGAAACTCCACAATTCCTGAGATCTAAATAAAATCTTCATCTTTAGACCCCATAATTGATATTTCGTGTCTTTGAATATAGGCAACTAAGAGACACCATTGTTGTTCCCTCCTTGATTTTGTGTCACTCTTTCTTCCCGTGTTTCCCTTGTGTTTTCTCTTAAACAACTCGCACATTCTCCTATGATCAAAGCCTCAAACTACTCTGATACCAATTTTTTAGCAAAAAACTGAATTCACACAGAGAAATGGAAGAATGTGATCAATATAAGATCAATGATAGAGTTCAAGAGTTTCGCTGCAAACTTTCTTTATTGATAACTGAAATTGATGCTTTCATGAGCTTACATAGTCAAATCAAAACGACAATAATTAAGTCACTACTAAACACGATCATTAATGGTCTAGTTAATGACATTGACTGTATCAAATAACAACCTCCTGGGTTCTAGTCAAATAAAGCAATTCTGAATATTCAAACTGACAATTAAACTAAATAACTTAATAAATTCGAATCATATTTTAACATAGATACTACAACGAATATTTTGAAGATGACGACCAGTTAGAGTTGGATAGCATTAAACAGGAAATTCTATGTAATCCCTTTAATTCAAAGTTTTCCTCTTGAGGAAGTTTTATGTATCTGTACTATCTATAAAAGAGCGAGGGCTCTTATCTACAGTAGTCAATTTATCTACAGTCATATGTTTTTCCCTATTATTAAATTTATTTACAACTTCTGCCACTTGCTCATTGTTTCCGATTCCAGCTGTTCTGCAATAAACAAATCCAGCTCCTCCTTCTACCAAAAAAACAAATTCACCTCCTCCCCAGAACCCACATGTGTCTACCTCTTCTCCCGACTTCCTCCCTCTATTTCTTCGCCGGCTCTCTCAGCAGTCACCACCGGGTTGAAACCCCTCTTCACCCCAAGCCCACCGCTAATTTGGTCGGGAACGATCGGTCGGGTTGCCGTTATGTCTAATGCGCCTTCTGATTTACACAAACTCTGCTTGTCGACCCCCACCTCTGACATCGTCGTCTTCCGGCCGCCGGCAAGTATTTGTCCGTCGACCTTATGGTTACTCTTCGCTCAAGATACGCTGCAAGTTGATGAGCTCCGCAACCTCCTACGCAATCCAGCAGCAAAACGATTATTGGTTGTCGACAGTAATGGAGGGTTAATAAATCCACAGCCTTCATCATCTAAACTGCAAGGACACGATGCACATATGGGAGAAATTTGGAAAATAAATCCATTGCTTTTACTGGATCTGAGCTCCGGCGTCTGCGGCATCCATTTCTCATCAGCTGTGGCGACGACGGTATCTGGCTAACAAGATAAGTCGCTAATGTTAGTTCCGAGAATCGAATTTGAATAACAATTTAAACAAGATGTATGAGCAGGATCAACAGGTCCTCGACGAGCATCGTGGAAAGATACTCGACGAGTAAGACCTACACAGGATAGGCCGGATCAACGTAGACAGATCCTCGACGAGCAGCTTAGGGAGATACTCGACGAGCAGACAGTCCGTCCCAGAGCCTATCTGATCTTCGTATCTCTTTGGCCGTCGACTGATACTCGATGAGCAGCGTATGGAGATGCTCGACGAGTGGTATTTGTGATTTGTGGCTTATCAAGTGTCGAGAAAACCGAATTGATAAAATCAAATTTAACGTTGCTGCGACACGGGAGAAATCCGCTGCCTTAGAAGCGAATTCGCCCTGATCCGAGGAGTACAATCAGATTGGCGTCGCCCCCCAAGGTTAACGCAGCTCCCCTCGATCACGGTCTCTCGCCAACGAAGGGATGGAACCAATTGAAGTTTTGTGTTCAGAAAGAAGAGAGGTTTTGTTCGTGAATCGTTTATAAGCTGTCTATTTCCTCAAGAGAGGGTTTTCTAATTTATAGAGAAAACCAGAACCCCCTCCACTAAGAACGTGGTGATTTCCCACTAAGAACGTGGTAACTTCCCACGTCCACAGAAATCAAATCGGAACAGAATTGACTAATTAAAAGGAATCGGAAAAACATTTTAATTAAAACGGAAGAATCGGAAACGAAATTAATTTACGTTCCGATTTTCCGATGCTCAGAAATTAATGTGAGTAACAAAGCTGAGCCCCACCTCGCCGAGCACGTGACACGGACCGAGACCGGCCCGGACCTCGTCGAGGGGAACTCCTTTTATGCTAGATAACCCCTCTTAGGATTGTGTGCATTATATACTCGTCGAGGGGGAATCCTTTTTGCTTTTACACTATATAGTGCTCAGCACTAACAGCTAATTGGCTGGCCTGGACTGGGCTGAGTGGTGGCTCTTCGGTTCAAGAGATAAGTCAGTTACCATCTTATTTTGTCAGACAGTGGCTAGCATTGTAGCTTCTGTTTTCGCTACATTCAAGAGTTTATATTTGAGATGAAAGCTTACAGTCATAGTGACAGGGTTCGGTTCTCTCATTACCTTAACCCACAAAGGATCCAGTATATCATCTGTAAAGGGACAAATCTTTTTGACATGCTTCCGGAAGAGTACACATTTAAAGATATTATTGGGAAATTGGGGCCATTTCCTAGGTCTCATTTTGCTGTTCATCTCCCTGCCTTTCTATTGGAAAATGCTTATAACTACAGGTATCTATTGCTTAGTAATTGTATAAGAGAAAGCGACTGATGTGAAATATGAGGAAGAGCTGTTTGCAGAAATTTGGAGAATGAAGGTAGGAGGTGACACTGAAAATGGAGATCTAACTGGAGATTATGACTTCAGCTTGTCCATGGAGTTAAAATGGCTTACTCTAGATTTGGGATGAGAAAAGTCTTGTAAATTTCTCCTTTTTGTTGACCTAAATCTCCTTGTAGATGCTATATTCCATGAGATATGGTGAGCCTGGATTTTGTGAAATTAGCTTCATTTATCCGATTCCAGCTGTTCTGCAATAAACAAATTCAGCTCCTCCTTCTACCAAAAAAACAAATTCACCTCCTCCCCAGAGATACGAAGATTAGATAGGTTCTGGGACGGCCAAAGAGATACGAAGATTAGATAGGTTCTGGGACGGACTGTCTACTTCACTCGTCGAGGGTCTCACACTGATCCTGCTCATCGAGTATCTCCCTACTCTTCTCGCCGAGGATCTGTCTATACCGATCCGGCTCATCCTGTGTAGGTCCTGCTCGTCGAGTATCTTTCTACGTCGAGCCGGATCTAGGCACCAACGACCCTCAGTTGTACTGAATTTGATGATGATCAACAAAGCTGCGAACTCAATGTGTTTACACTGCTCGTCGAGTATAGCGTGGCCATCAAGGTGGTCTTACACTGCTCGTCGAGTATCTGTCGACGGCCAAAGAGATACGAAGATTAGATAGGTTCTGGGTCGGACTGTCTACTTCACTCGTCGAGGGTCTTACACTGATCCTGCTCATCGGACTGTCTCCCTACTCTGCTCGCCGAGGATCTGTCTATGCCGATCCGGCTCATCCTGTGTAGGTCCTGCTCGTCGAGTATCTTTCTACGTCGAGCCGGATCTAGGCACCAACGACCCTCAGTTGTACTGAATTTGATGATGATCAACAAAGCTGCGAACTCAATGTGTTTATACTGCTCGTCGAGTATAGCGTGTCCATCAATGTGGTCTTACATTGCTCGTCGAGTATCTGTCGACGGCCAAAGAGATACGAAGATTAGATAGGTTCTGGGTCGGACTGTCTACTTCACTCGTCGAGGGTCTTACACTGATCCTGCTCATCGGACTGTCTCCCTACTCTGCTCGCCGAGGATCTGTCTATGCCGATCCGGCTCATCCTGTGTAGGTCCTGCTCGTCGAGTATCTTTCTACGTCGAGCCGGATCTAGGCACCAACGACCCTCAGTTGTACTGAATTTGATGATGATCAACAAAGCTGCGAACTCAATGTGTTTATACTGCTCGTCGAGTATAGCGTGTCCATCAATGTGGTCTTACACTGCTCGTCGAGTATCTGTCGACGGCCAAAGAGATACGAAGATTAGATAGGTTCTGGGTCGGACTGTCTACTTCACTCGTCGAGGGTCTTACACTGATCCTGCCCAGAACCTATCAAATCTTCGTATCTCTTTGGCCGTCGACAGATACTCGACGAGCAGTGTAAGACCACCTTGATGGCCACGCTATACTCGACGAGCAGTGTAAACACTTTGAGTTCGCAGCTTTGTTGATCATCATCAAATTCAGTACAACTGAGGGTCGTTGGTGCCTAGATCCGGTTCGACGTAGAAAGATACTCGACGAGCAGGACCTACACAGGATGAGCCGGATCGGCATAGACAGACCCTCGGCGAGCAGAGTAGGGAGATACTCCACGAGCAGGATCAGTGTAAGAGTGAAAAGAAGAAGTGAAGAATGAATATGAAACCCAAAAAAAATACAGTCACCTTCTTCTGCTTACTCTGATTTACTTCCCAACCAAGAATTATGCTATCTAATCTTCGTATCCCTTTGGCCGTCGACAGATACTCGATGAGCAGTGTAAGACCACCTTGATGGCCACGCTATACTCGACGAGCAGTGTAAACACATTGAGTTCGCAGCTTTGTTGATCATCATCAAATTCAGTACAACTGAGGGTCGTTGGTGCCTAGATCCGGCTCGACGTAGAAAGATACTCGACGAGCAGGACCTACACAGGATGAGCCGGATCGGCATAGACAGATCCTCGGCGAGCAGAGTAGGGAGATACTCCACGAGCAGGATCAGTGTAAGACCCTCGACGAGTGAAGTAGACAGTCCGACCCAGAACCTATCTAATCTTCGTATCTCTTTGGCCGTCACAGATACTCGACGAGCAGTGTAAGACCACCTTCATGGCCACGCTATACTCGACGAGCAGGATCAGTGTACGACCCTCGACGAGTGGAGTAGACAGTCCGACGCAGAACCTATCTAATCTTCGTATCTCTTTGGCCGTCGACAGATACTCGACGAGCAGTGTAAGACCACCTTGATGGCCACGCTTTTGGATTGAATAGACAAGATTCTCCCGCATCATTCCCTCAGTTGTTGAACTGCTTCCGTTTATCCCTGTCTATGTTAGTGTGTGTTATTCATATGCCTTGAAAAAGATTTGAGCAAATACACTGAATTTTGTTTAAATGGAAGTTCTTTGCTCATTCTCCCTAATTCTTTTATCTATGGTCATTGGATGGTAACTGATTAATTGTTTTGTGAATGTGATAGACCAAACATGAGGTAACTTCTTTTTGTTTTGCAAGCCCCTACTCATGTCTAAAATCTTTTCTCCATTATGGAGTACAGAGTTATCCACAGAGAGACGTAAATGTTGAAGAAAATAAGCGCCTGAAGATGATGCTTTCATATTTTAATACGATCCTTCGTTATGCATGTACTGTACCTAGAAACTTTGCTCAACCAAGAGATCTTATATCCCTAAATAGGTTCTACCATCACAAGTTAGGGAGCTATATATCCAAGTATATGTCCAAGTGTATACTAAAAACTTACTAAATTAGTGTTATTAATATCTTATAGTGACATGTATTCCACAAAACAAAAATTCGCACGCGGGTCACCACTAGTATGCAAAAATGTGACATTTTGCATTTAGGTGGAAGAGTATACTGAAGGTTTATGTTGGGTATTACTCTACTATCTTTATGGTGTGCCGTCTTGGACATGGTAATACTTAAGTGCCTTTATACTTAAATTTGTACTTACAACCATACCTATTTCTCCCCTTGAAAATATGTACGTAACCATTTGATTTCAGCAGGCACTATCCATATTATTATGGTCAGTGTTAGATCCAGGAATTTGAGTCACTAGAGACTATATTTTTAAAGGCGGAAATTTAGTCCCGGTTTTATCGGGAATTTTTTTGGATATATTTTTTAATTAAAAAACTTATAATATTATCAAATAAACCATAAATTAAGTACAAACTATTTATAACTAAAGTCGACATAGCTCATAAATGACACAAATGTATTAAATTATCCCTAATTTGTTAAATTATCAGATCGAATTACCATATTGAAACAAACAATCATATAATTTTATTAAATTTATTATTTAAATATATTTTTCACTTTTTGAAAAAATGTAAAAGCAAAAAACAAATCAGTAAATACGTGGCGACAATGGGGGCTTTAGCTCCCACTCATCTTCACGTACATATGTCCTTGATTATGGACCTTGTGCTTCAGATTTCAAGGGAATTGACCAGCTACAAGTGGAGTTCCAAGGTGTTCCGTCTGAGTCTTTTGGTGTGTTGGTTGTTGAGCTGGTTTAAGAGTCTATAAAAGAATAGGAGTAAGGTAGAATAAAGGACATTAGGATAATGAATGTTTGTTGGCTTGTAGTGGCCCATTCTGACACTATAAATAGTAGTCAGAAATGAGGTACAAGGGACTTTTGGCCATTTCCGCATCATTGGGCATTAAATAGCTCTGACCTCTCTCCTCCATGTCAGCACCTAATCTTGCATCGGTCCTAAGTCCTTTAACCTTCAGGAACCCATTTTACCCGTCTTCCCACCTTTTCTAACTCTCATCACTCCCTTTTACCTTCACATTCATGTGTGTGTTCTATTGTTTAGTTTTTATAATTCACGTACTTTTTCGCCAATCGATAAGTAATTATATTCCACCAATCACCAACTGTACAAAGCAAGCCCACGGCCAAGTACATCAAAATATAAATACAAACAAACTATGCCGGAATAACAAGTCTCCGGATCATAGCACGACTACGACGACTCCTATATTTCCCTAGAGCCATAATTCTAGTCCGACAACTAGAAATAATGTCACGAACACAAGTGTCAACATTAACCCTTGTACCACGAAATACAAAATCATTGCGCATCCTCCAAATATAATAGATGACTCCCGTGAATGCCATAATCTTGCAACAATAAACATTATTACGACGAGAAGTGGTAGCCCCAAACCAATCCCACCGAGCATGGAGAGTGTCAAATCTACACCCAATACCGATCCAGTCAAGCACCCTATCAAGGACCTCCTTTGTAACCGGACACAAAAACCATAGATGAGCAGCCTCCTCGTCATTAATACCACATAGCCGACAAGTTGAAGAAACCGATATACCCCAGCGCAACAGGCGAACGGCCAACGGAAGCCTGTCCAAAGTCGCCAGCCAAGCAATGAAGGCCCATTTCCGAGGAACCGCAGCGTCCCACAAAATTGCACACCACTGCTGGACACTCGAACCAGTTCGCAGACAGCTATAAACCAGACTCGTCGAATACTTCGCAGCAGAACCTAGTTCGGCAAGCGAAGAAATCACCCCGCGCTGAATCACCTCGTTCCTAGTACGAATAATACATCTCCATTCCGCAGAGCAATCCGAATTATAACACACATTCCATAAATTTCTCTGTTTCAAAATATTCTTTCGACACCAATGTGTCCAAAGATTAGAATGATCCACATAAAGCTCCCAAAAAAGTTTCGATAGAAGTACCTTATTCCAAGAGAGAAGTTCCTTGAAATTCAGCCCGCCGTCATCAAAAGGGCGACACAACTGGCCCCAAGCAACCAGGCTCCTCTTCCTATCACGTTCCCCGGTCCAAAGAAACGAACGACATTGTGCCACAACAAATCTAATAGCTCTCTTGGGGATACTCACCGTTTGCATCCAATAAGTGAGTAGTCCTTCAATCACCGCCTTAATAATTTGTGATCTCCCAACATACGACGTTTTCCTAGCACTCCGAGAATCAAGAAGGCTAGAAATTTTGCTAAAGAGGGGATTAAAATCACCGAGTCGAAGAGATCGAGAATGAAGGGGAATACCGAGATAACGTACCGGAAAAGAACCCTCCACAAAACCAAGTAAATCCGCACACGACCGACGTCCCTCCTCAGTAACACCTCCAAAGAAGACCTTGGACTTACCGGGATTAGCAAAGAGACCGGAATCCACACCAAACTCACTAAGACAATCCTTTATAAGAGATAAAGAGGACTCACGAGGCTTGCAAAAAATCATCAAATCATCCGCAAAAGCCATGCTTACTAACCCCATTTGTTTGCACTTCGGGTGAAAAAAGAAACCCCTCATCTTACTCATAAGCTTTAGCCTCTGAGCAAGAACTTCCATCACAAGAACAAAAAGATAAGGGGATAAAGGATCCCCTTGCCTTAATCCACGCCGTCCCGGAAAGAAACCCTTAGGTTCACCATTAATCATGATCGAGTAAGAGGGAGTAGTAACACACGTCATAATCCACTCGATCATCCGATGCGGAAAATTAAAGTAAACAAGGGCGTCCTTAAGAAAAGACCAGGAGACACAATCATATGCCTTGTGTAGATCTATCTGTATCATACATCGGGGAGAAATAGTAGTTCTGTCATAACCACGAACCAATTCACGGGCCACCATGATATTATGATAAATCGACCGACCCGGAATAAATGCCCCTTGACCTTCATCAACAATAGAATTCATAATCGGCCGAATCCGTTCAACAAGAAGTTTTGTAATAGTCTTAAATACCGTGTTGCAGCAAGAGATCGGACGGAATTCACGGATCGAGAACGGGTTAGAGGATTTCGGTATCAAACACACGAAAGTAGCATTCAACTGTTTCAGTAATCTGCCCCGTCTGAAAAAATCAGCAATCGCAGCGATCACATCTGCACCAACGATGTTCCAGCTGGCCTTGAAAAAACCCGAACCCAACCCATCCGGGCCAGGGCTACGGTTGCTGTCAATGTTCCACATAGCAGAAAGAATATCAGTAGCAGAGTAAGCAGCACACAGGCTGCTATGCAGTTCAGCAGAGATGAGCGGGCCGTGTACAGCAGAAAATACAGAGTGTGCCCCAGCAGGCCCAATCGGCCCAGTACCCAGGAGATCAGTGAAAAAATCAACAATATGTTGCTCAACAAATTCAGCTTCATCCAGAACCGTACCATCATCCGAGTCAAAGAAGAGAGAGTATTCCTAGCTTTACGGACCCGAATATTGTTATAAAAAATAGATGAGGTCTCTTCACCCAGTTGAATCCAGTCAATTTTAGCTCGTTGCTCAATAAATGAGTTAAGTTGAGCCATACGAAGCGCAAAATTCTCTTCCGCAACCTTAGCCTCATTTTGAACTGCAACATCAAAAAAATTCAGCTGGAGCAAGTCATATACCTCATTCATTTTCTTTGTCGCTTCCTCAACCATAATTTCCAATTTCCTAAAGCGTCCCCGTTGCCATAACCGGAGCGCCGCTTTAGTATTACGAAGCTTGGAAACCAATCGAAATTGGGCATCCCCAGATGTAGAAATATCCCAAACCCCCTTCACCACATCTTGATAGTCATCCTCTAGGGTCCAAAAATTCTTGAATTTAAACGGTAACCGTTTAAAATCATTTCCCGGATCAACCTTAACAATACTTGGCGAATGGTCAGAGATAGATGCGTCCCCAAAGAAGACCGTAGAAGAGGTGTACAATGAGGCCCACGAATCATTAGAAAGGACCCGGTCAAGTTTGCACGCAACCCGATCATCACCCATTTGGTTATTATGCCAAGTAAACTTCGCCCCCGAGTAGACATGATCACTAACATGTATAGACCTCATGGCATCAAGAATTTCCTCACAAGAAGAAAGAGTAATAGTCGGATTGGATCTCTTTGACAATTTCTCCGACGGATCCGCAATGCAATTAAAGTCCTCCATTAGTAACCAAGGCCCATCGATGCTAGCATAGATATTTATCCCAAAGCGGCACACGACCCACAACATCATTAAAGGCATAAATGAATGACACATGAAATTTATGCCAAGATCGCACATCCGAAATCTCACAATGAAGAAGTTGCGAATTAGTCACCTCAATATCAACTTTCACATAATTCGGATCCCACGCAAGAAGAATTCGGCCCTTACCAACATGATTAGTACTAGTAACAAACTCCCAATTCGGAAGCATTAAAGACATCATCGACGAAACATGAATATCAAGAATCTTCATCTCCAATAAACAAATAATATGAATATTTTTCATTCGGACGAACCTCTGCACAATGCGCTGTGTGACGGGGTTGCAGCATCCCCGCACATTCCACGCACTAATAGTGATGTCACACATGACCACTACGAATAGAGTTGCTACCACCCTCAAGAGACGCCTTATACGTTTTGCCACTCCGAGCATTAGAAGAATTAGTAATCCGGTTTCCAACCTGACCGGAAGTATTAAAAGAAGTAGAAGGAACAGAAGACGGGCCCACAGATTTCAAGGAAGAAAGACGTGTGACAGCTCTCGTACCGACAGGTGGCAAAGACTGATTGGGGGGAGAGTGCAGAACCGGAGTTGTAGACTTCGGAATAGCGGGACCCATCACTGCGTTATCTTTCAGAGATAAAGCATCAGCAGCAACACATGGAGTTTCAGAGAAATGCACACTACCAGACAGAGGGTCAGACACAGAGGGAACCAAGTCCCCTATTTCACTGACAACAGAACAATTCGGAATTGCAGAGAGGGGAACAGAGACAGAGGGGACCACTCCCACCTTTTCACTGACAGAAGGGGGCAAAACATTCTTAGTAGACAGCAAATGATGCTCAGCTAATGGCTTGTCAGATACTGCAGCCCCAATATTGTCTTTTCTGAAATTAGATCCATTTCTGCAAGATTGCATTTTGTGCCCATACTGAAGACAATTCCTACAAAGGAATGGCAACCACTCATACCAAACTTTTTGTAAATAAACATTGCCAGCAGAGTCCTTAAGACATACATCACCTCTAATAACATCCTCCACCTCAACTCGCACAAGAATTCTAGGCGGGGAAAAATCAGACCCCAAGGCAGTGCTATTGTCCATAGCTAGCGGTACACCAATCAAACTTCCAATAACACTAAGCATATGGGCAGAGGCAAATTTCGGGTGGAGATTTCGTAATTGAACCCACGCCGGGACAGACTTGAAAACCCTCCAAGCAAAAGGCATACCCATAGACCATTGAATAAGAGTTAGTGGCTTCCCGTTAATAAGCCAATAGCCTCTAGAGAGCACCCAATCCACGTCAACCTGAGATTGGAAATCAAACACCCATATGCCATTTTTGCATAGTCTAACTTTCGGCACATGGTCAATCCATTCACTTTCGACAAAGCATTCCATCAAGGTAGAATCAATAGATTTACCTATTAGGCCACCAATAACCTTGAAACAAGGACCATCCGAGTTAGCGACAACCTCGGAATCTTCAAAGACGTAAGGCTGTGTTCGATCCAGCGGTAGATGCGGTAAATCAAAAGTCGTAACCCTAATCAGACTTTTCACCTTAATCACTGGTTGAGCAGCGCAATTCAGAACAGTAGCATCAGCAGGAATCTCCGAGGATAGAGACGCCATGATCGCACCAGGGAGAAGGCGCACGCCTGGCCGACAGCGACGGAGCAGAAGCACCAATCGCCGGAGGACAGCGGAATTTCGCCCAAACCCTAATTCACGTACTTACTTAAGCATCAGAGAGGCAATTCCAGAGGGAAGCTCGTCTGGGTTGATCTTGTAAGTGCACACGAAGAGGAAGATAGAGCAAGATAGTAGATCCAATTAAAGACACACGGACCTAACCGATTGGAGAAGTTCCCATATACACGATGATTATCCGTCTTCACTACAGTCCTTCGAGGGGGGTGTTGACACCTCGGTATACGTAGGCTCCAACACAGGCGCTAACCATGGGGAATCTCTCACGCGGTTAGGTCATCCATTGGCAATCCAAATATGGTGATTATAGGATATTAACCACCCGATGCCCAAGAAACACTCGAGTTGCCTTGCCAACCTGAACCAGGACACGTTGGGGTATAGATACCCCCGCCGGTGGCAGATGAATACCAAGAATGGTTGAACTAGAGGGCAGAAGCTAGAGCCCGTTGAAGAAGGAAGACAGTCCAGGGGGCTTCGTGCAATACCAGAAGTAGCAGTCCTGGGGGAAGGGCTAGCCCAAAAGATTTTTACCCACTAGGTGCACGAGCTGTCGCATATGAATTCCCGGGAGCTCACTACACAGACCTACTACTCAACCTCCGCAGTTCCACGAGCAGCCTCACATGAACTACCCCCCAATATGAAGAACCCAATCAATACTATGAACTTAACCATACTATGAGCATCCCTACACGCATGCAGGACCCTGTGGTTGGGAACACAAGTATCTGCAAAGGGCATATCCGTGCGCCCCTCAAGCACTGTTATTCGGAAGAGTTTCAGCTAATCAAAGTGGGGGAACCATCTTTGCCAATCATATCTTAAAAACTTGCTCAAGTGATGATTTCAAGTATCATACTCTTAAGGATTACACCGGGGAGAAAGACCTAGGGGCATATTGGAAGATATCACTACTCAATGCTCGCGAGAGCATAGATGCAACAACGATGTAGAAAGGGTTCCTGAACACCGTGTCTGGACCAACATTCTCGTGGATCCTAAACATGCAGAAGCAAATTCTCCATGGCTTTGATGATACAGAGTGTTGGTTTCTAGTTCATTTCAAAGCATCAAAGAAGAGGAGAGTATCCATGCACCAAGTGTTCGGTGTGAAACATAGACTAGATGAGACACTCGAGGAATACATGAAAAGGTTCTTGTCCGTCACGATTCAGACCCAAGATTTCTCAGAAGAATCGGCGAGAAACGCTTTCCTCACAAGATTGGATGATGACTCGGAATTCAAAATGTATATCAGGCTCCAGCCAGACCTTACATATGAAGATATGTTGAGTAAAGCTAATTACAAGATACAATCCAAAGAGATCACAGGCAGGAACCACCGAAAAAAGAAGAAGGAGACGAGAAAAGGGAGGGTGACAGGAAGAAAGGAAAGGAAAGGTGGGGGTCTAATAAATATCATGGGGAGGAAAGGGTAAGCCGAGAGACGTGTGCCCTTTCCTTGCAGGTACGGAACCCACCTCCGATAAGATTTCAGGGACAAAATATGATGGACTAGGAAGACCGATCCTGCGCATGGGGGTGCAAAGGAGGGCAAGGAAAGTCGCGTGGACACCGCGACCCATGGTGTTATATCCACAATATGGGCATCCACGATGCCAGCAGATGCAATTCTCAGCATACAAGGCCTACCAGTGAAACGAGGACCCTGACTGGTAATAAAAAAGGGGTAACATTGCCAACAGACCACCAAATAATCCTCCACCCCACCCCCAAATGAGTTCACTTGGGCAGATGGGAAGGTAGGAACAATCTCATGGAGGCACAAGCCACGAGAAGCAAGCAAGCACGAAACCAGAAGAATGACTAATGCTCTGCTGCCGGTAGGAGGCTTGGTCATGCTGATTTCTAGACCAGTCTACCAACCCTACCAACTCATCTTCAGCGGAAATGAATTCTTCGAGTGGGAGACGAAAGCTGGGTATCCATTGGTCATACACATCCAGTTGGGAACAAAGATTGTAAAAAAGAGTAATGGTTGATATTGGGAGTTCCGCGGACATACTATACTTTGACGCCTACTAGAAGCTCATGGTAAATCCCGTAGCCTGCGTCCCACCAAGGCATCTCTAGTAGGATTCTTGGGAGATCGTGTACAAGCATTGGGGTGGTTTTGTTAGATATGATTCTAGGAGATGAGTCAGCTACGCGAAGGTCCAAACCGGTTGATTTTCTGGTATTCCCGATCACATCCTCGTACAATACAATCATGGGGAGAGATTCCTTAACCTGGTTCAAAGTCGTAGTGTCTATTAGCCATTTTTTTTTAAGTTCCCAACCTCGCAGGGGGAGGGAACTTCGTGAGGAAATGAAGAAGAAAGTCGTACATTCTATATACGTGTAGAGAAAGGCGATAAAAAGAGGTTTAAACTAACCAACTTTGATGCAGGATCCTTATGTACAGAAGAAGAGATCGACTCAGACCCACGTGACCCTCCGTGATATCGAGTCCTGGGAGAGGAAGGTGGCCAAGCGGAAACCAGTTTTCGCGAGGACGCCCGTCATCCCATCAACACTCAATCTCCCTATAAGTTATACATCAATGGATCCATGAACACTGATGGTTGTGGAGCCGGTATGGTGCTCGTTTCTCCTAAGGGTGACATCAAGAACACATGTTAACACATGAGTTTATGACAACAAATAATGAAGCAGAGCATAAAGCATTGGTGGCAGGGTGAGAGTTATCTTTGGTCATAGGGGTAGAGTACATGGAGTGTTTCCATGACTCAGAGATAATGGTACAGCAAGTGCAAGGTGCCTACAAAGCCAAGACCGGAAATCTGCTAAAGTATCACGCGAGGGTCACAGCTCTAAAGGCGTTTTTCAAACATTTTTTTGATGATGTCCGTGAGAAGAGATGAGAATGAAAGAGCCAATAGTCTTGACGAGGTTGCGTCACGAGTTAAGTTGATAAAAGACGGGAAGGAAAAGAAGACACGACTCATCTAGGCTAGGTAAGTCAGGAAAGGGCCATTTACCAACAGATAGAGTTGATACAGATTGACCTTGAGGGAGCAGATTGGTGCACCCCAATATGCGAGTTCCTCCTCTCAAATGGGGAGATGCTTGACCCGCGAGAAAGAAGAGAATGCAGAACCTATCTACTCGGTTTTTTTAAAATGGAGACAAATTAACAAAATGGGGGACATTTCCCGCAAACTCAGGTGCATATCCCAAGAAGAAGGCATAAGCATGATCGTAGAGTTACATGCAGGCCTATGCGGTATGCATGCAGGATGGAGATCTATGGTCCAAAAAAGCCAAAGAAGTGGCCTGCTTATTTTGTTTATGAAGGAGGATGCCCAAAAGATGGCCACGATGTGTAAAGCGTATCAATACCATGCCCCCTCTTCGCACTAGTCAAGCGTCGAAATGTAGATCCTGAGTGGGCGATGCCTTTTCGCTCTGTGGGGCATGGACTTGCTTGGGTCGTCCTACCCAAAAGCACCAGGACAATTGGAGTATATAATACTTGCCATGGTTACTTTACTAAGTGGATCAAAGCCAAAGTACTAGCAAGCACTACAGTCGCGCATGTCAAGAAGTTTTTATGGCAAATCAGATTATGTCGTTTTGGTCTTACATAGGAAATCATCACAGACCGAGCCCCACAATTCAATACGCCCAAGTTGGTGGAATGGTGCGAAGATCTAGGCATCCTCTTGAAGTTTGTGTCAGTATCTTACCCTCATTGCAATGGATAAGTGGAGGCAGCAAACAAAAGCGTCGTAACCTATTTAAAAAAGAGGCTAGACGGTGCCATGGGCTTATGGGATGAGAAGTTGTCGATAGTGCTATGGGAAAACAAGACCATGGTAAAGAAGGCTACGGGAGAATCACAATTGATGGCAAAAGCTTCTCTCTTGGCAAGGTCAATGGTATCACATTCTTACCATTTAAGCGGTAAGGAGGTTGATACTTGTTACCAACCTCATAAATCATCTCCTCGTCATGACTTGATAGAGAAAAATTTAGACTAGAGTCTATAGCAAGAGATTGTGACTCAACTAGTCTATCATCGTCAAAAGTGTCCTGAACTACATGCTCTATCAAGTCTAGTGCATATACACATTTCTACCAGTAGGGATGCTTCATAGTCTCATAAATATTGATGTGAAAAGTATTCCCATATATTCCTAACGTAAGGGAACTTGTGGCAACATTAATCATGGAGCATGCTGTTTTTAGGAATGATCTACCTAATAAAATAGGGACTGAATTTTTATCATGATCCATAATCAACACATAGAAATCAGCCGGAAAGAAAAGTTCACCTACGTGTACTAAGACATCTTCAACTAATCCTAGTGGCTAAAGGGTCCTAGTTTTAGAGTCTCATATAAAGAAGCATGCATTGGGATGTTGCGGAGACTTGCTCGTTCACCTTCACCTTCTTCTTGCTATTTCCCTCTATTATCCTTCTGTTGGTGCACATTTTCTTTAAGAAGTTGGCATAGCGCAACACCGCTTCGCTAAGGTCAAAAAGAGGGATGTTGACTTCCACATTTCTGAATGTCTCAAAAATATCTTTCTCGTGCTTCAATGGACTGGTACGGTTAAGATCTAATGGAAATGAGGCCACAGGTTTGTACTTATTGAGCTCATTCTCTTCATTTTTGTCTTTGTTTTCATCTTGGCTTGATTCTGGATTTAGGCGGGTACCGGTATTATTTAGGCGGTCGTCGCAGAGGTTTCTGTCGCTCAGCATTTCGGACTCAACATTTCAGCGGGTGTAGATGGATGATCGGGGGGCGCCGATGAGAGTTCTGTCATTTACTTCGGATTCTACACAATCTCCTTTAGGATTTCTGCGGTTACCTTCGAGAAAATTTCGGCGGGCGTCGCTGGATTGTTGGCGGGTGCCGCTTGAGGTTCTGTTTTCCTCGGGTTCCTTTGTAGAATCTCAGCGGACGCCAATATTTCGTAAGTGGCGCCGATATCTCTTCTGTCTTTTTCCTCCTCTTCTTCTTCATCTAGCTCAATCACCTCATTGCTTACTAGATTTCTTCCGCTTCAAAGAGTGATAGTGTTAACTCCAAGATTTACTCCATTAGTTGGGCTTCCAATCAACTCTCCTACATTAATCATTTCAAGACTTCCCATTCGCGTATCGAAGTCCGATGTTTTGATAAGGAATCTCAGATCTCTCCCAAGAAAAGGTTTCCTTTTTATGAGGTTGCAGAATACCACTCAATAGATCATCGAGTTGAGGAGGTTTAGGAGGGTTAATACCAAACATGGGCGGATTTCCAGTTGAAATCACATTGTAGCTCTCTCTCCCATGATTGGTTGTGATGTCTCGCATTCCATCATAAGACGGCGTACTTCCTCCTTCAAGGTATCTACTTGATCTTGTTTAACTTCAATGACTTGACTCACATTTTCTGACTCTTCCAGGCTGAATTGTCTATAATCCTCCTCTAAATGTGTAATGATTTTCATAGCTTCCCCGTGAGTTTTCCTCAAGATGTTTCCTCCACAAGATGAATTTATCAATCATGGATCCTCTTCTCGAAGTCCATCGTGAAGGTAGAGAATCAACTCATGTCCCGCATAGCCGTGGAATAGGCAGCTGCATAAGATCCTCTTGAATCGCTCAAAGTAGTTGTAGAGTGATTCCTTCTCCGTATGCGCTCAAGGTTGCAAATCATTTTCTTTAACACACTCGACTTAGTCGCGGGGAAGTACTTATCCAGGAAGAGCTTCTTCAGTGCCACCCAGGTGGTAACACATTCTGGCAGAATGGTGGTACCAATCTTGTGCTCTTTTTTCAATGAAAAAGAGAAGAGCATCAACATAATTTGATCTAATGGTACACCATGTGGTTGCGTGACTGTGCAAACTTCTAAATACTCATCCAAGTGTTGGATAGGACTCTCATGGGTTATGCCGCTCAACTTTGGAAGTAATTGAATTACTCCATGCTTTACCTCGAATGTGACACCTTCTCCCAAGTCAGGGAATTGTACACCACGCACCTCGGTCTCCAAGGAAGGAGAGAGAAAGGACTCCAGAGTGTGATCTGTCATCACAAGGTCCTAGATAATCTCGGTGGATAGGTTCCTGAAACAGAAAGACATCCTGAAACTATCAAAAGTAAAGGTGTGAGTCGTAAGATAGACTCACACCACGATTAACGCAAAATTTAATCAAAAAGAGTGTATTGCCTCCCCAACAACAATGCTAATTTGATAACGACGTATTTTCCCGGTCGTAATTTCATGTCAAACAAACATGACTGTGCAAATGTAGTAGATTTCTCTACTATTCTAAAACTGATTATCCACAACAACCTTAAAAAGTAGTTTAATGGAAGCATGAGTCGAATCCAGAAGGAAGCACAAATCTTATGATCAAATTCTAAATTAACCTATAGAACCAAACCGAGGGGTTTTTATGGTAGCGATTTCAAAAATAACTACTAAATGCAATTCACACAATGATAAGATTTAATTGGATAAAAACACTTAGCTAGACACTATCCATTCATATTTGACTAGTTGATCATAGAAACTCAATTCACCCTTAAACATGCAATGTATTCCTATTCCTATCCTAAGTTAACTAATACCTCAAACCGAGCATAATAGTTATTTCCTCATGATTAACCACGGCGAACGCTAATGATTCAAATCACATGAAACGTTAAGCAAGAAGCACCAGGATATAGGCATAAACGACCAGCATATATGCCAATTCCTACACAATTCCCTAGTTCAAACCGAATCTATGAAATTGTGCTAGTTTCAAAGGAATAGACCTAGACGAATGAATCGATCTATCCTAGCAATGTATTTCAAGTCACATAAACCTAACTGGCCAAATTACGGAACAATATAATTCAAATCCTAATCATGCAAATCCAAGAGAAAAGACAACATCTAGACAAATTAAGAAAAAGAGGAACTCACAACTACATCCAAATGATAAATTTCAAGGTCCAACTAAGAATTGGATGTTTAATTCATGGTATATTTAACCACAAAACACAACTTAAACAAACTAGGGTTCATCTTCTTCCAAGTATGAACTCAAACGTAAAATCTGTAGATAGGAGAGAAAAAAGGCAGCCCAGGCCAGCCTCAAAGAGAGATTCATTTTTCTCCCCTTTTATACTCCCTCTCAACCCTAACAACAAACCCCTAACAAATCTAATCAAAAATCCATAAAATCTTAAACTTTAAGCAGGATTTAGATGAGTCTATGATTAATAATATAACTCAAAACTTGAATCTCTTGAAAAATACCAATATTGTTAAAGTGGATAACTAAATGAATAACAAGTCAGATAAAGTTTGGTTATCCTGGTTTGTGATAATTGATCTCTATTGAAATTGGACTGGAACATGTTTGAGATTAAAATACCGGACGTTGTTCTCACACTAAGGATATATGCATCATTGTAAACGTCTATACATGTTATTGACAAACGTCTATTGATGTTTTTGCACAATGAAATTGAAAATGTACCACCTTTAAAGTAGTAAAAGCATAAGAAAATCTAACCAATAAAAGAATGCAAATTTAACAGCAAGTAAAGGATTAGCAGAAGATCGAGGTTATTACATGAGCAGCTGAATCGAGCTCTTGAACTTACCCTCTAAATTAGCCGTCGAGCAACTATTTTAAAGGTATTTAAATATTGAATTAGTCATCAGATGTAACGTCGGATTAAATGTGGGAGAAAGTCGTTAAGTTCTGTAACGCTAGAATAAATGCGGGAGGAAGTCGAAGAATTGTAAAGGCGAAATAAATGATGACATGTATGAATGTGTCTCACTAAATATTGGAAAAATATTTAAGGGTAAGAGACAATTCATAAGAGAATATTCATTAGAGATAGTACATCTAAGGGTTAAAAACACAATATGTGAGTTGACTTGAAGGTAAATAATGGACCTTCAACTCATTTTTTTATCTATATTAGATAGATTAGATTGTTATTTTATCTCATTCTAGCAATTATAACTAAAGATTGAACCTAGAGCACCTCCTAAGTCTATGCAGTAGTAGTTTTAATTCGCGTGAATTTATAAGGATACATATATCATAAGGCAACTAGCTTTACTAACACTGTACCAAATCTCTTTCTAACATGAACTATCACAACTAGTCATAAACATGAAAAGTTACTACTTTATAATTATAGATTGAATCAATCTGAACTAGTTAATTACTTTAGTAAAGAAAGACATAACTCATAAAATAAGCATAAAAGATTACAATAAGCCAAGGAAATAGAATAGAAAAGTCTTACAATTAATATATACAAAACTTTCTTTGGCCAAGAAAAGTCAAGGGAAGGTTAGTTCCTCATACTTGATTAAACCATAACCATGAATTGAAAACTACCCTAAATTCCAAAGTACACTCTATGATACGTCTATCTAACTTAAAGAAATTAAGGCCTTAAATAGAAGAAGTTTTGACATGTCGAACCTAAACCTAACATCTAATCACAAAAAATAGGCAAATAAAATAAAGGCATCGAATAAAAATCCAAGCTTTGACCATCCGCGATAACGAGCCAATAGTCATGATCGCCGCCTTACAAATACCGGCTTCGTGAATTAGTTCTTCAAGGAATTAATTCACGAAAGCAATCCACGGTCATCGCAGACATGTCATGCTCGCGGATGACAGTTGGGTGTTCCCAAAAACTCATTTTGCCTTCATTTCTCTCACCAACACTTCTGCATAATTCCACCTAATTCTTCACTTGCTAATCTTTACCAAAACATCATCAATTCCTCACAAAAGAGCGCATATTTTAATAAAAACGTACTAAGGAAGTCTTAGATAACACCTATAGTATAGTGTCTTTTATGTTTCAAATTGTAATACTGTACAGTATAGGTTTTTAGTTTTGCTTGTAAGGTATAATTGCAGGTATTGACAGGTTATTACAAATGGCAAATACAATACAGCAAAACACATTTGAGTAACAAATTTAATGTTGACAACTTAGCATCATTGTTCAGTTTCATACAGGCAAAATGTTGACATTATGAGTAAGAAAATGGTAGTTTTCATGGAAGGTCTTCAAACAGACCTACATTTATGCATCTCTGACTAATTCAAATTGTGCAACCCAGAAATCAAGTTGTTCCGAGACACACTTAGAACCCGTTGAACCATACGAACTGAACTTGTTGATGGAGTTTGATACACCAAGATAATCATAGACATCCTCCGAAAAGATAGAGTCAACTCTTCTCATCTCATCTAGAGTAAGTTCCTCTAGAGTACAACCCTTAGTTACACAAAGGGCTACTAACTTTCCAACTACATCATGGGAAGTTCTGAAAGGCATCCCCTGATTCAGCACAGCCAACAATTATAAAACTTGATTCAGTAAAAACTATAGAAACAGAACTCATAAATTCAGACATCCAGTAATGAGTACTGACCTTTATGACAAGATAGTCAGCAAGTGTTGTTGCATCGAGATGGCCAGCAGGCAAAGCCTTCTCAATTCTATCTTTGTTAAAACTCACATTCTGCGCAAATTCTGCACTCACTTCAAGCATTCCCATTACAGTCTTAACACTGTCGAAAACGGGCTCCTTGTCTTCCTGCAAGGGTAAAAAGAAGAAAATAGTACTTTAATAATATCTAAGTTTGTGTATGATTCATATTTTTGTACCTGCAAATCACGTTATATGCATGGGGGAGTCCTTTGCATAAGACAAGAAGTGTAGTCAAGCCTCCCACAACTCGAGCTGATTTTCCACGCACAAGCTCCATTGGATCTGGGTTCTTTTTCTGAGGCATTATACTACTTCCAGTAGAAACAGAGTCACTCGGAGTTAAAAATCCAAACTCCTCTGAAGCCCATAAGACCCACTCTTCACCAAGACGCGAGAGATGCATGGCTATCACTGAATTAGCAGATGCAAACTCTATAAGAAAGTCGCGGTCAGAAACTGCATCAATGCTGCATAGCATTAGAAAAGTTTAATGGATTAGTGAAGAAATGAACGAGACTTCAGCAGTGTAAAAGAAATCAAGAAGGAAATCTGTACCTGTTCCTTAATGGTCCATCAAATCCTAGAAGTTCAGAAGTCATGAACCTATCAATATTAAGACCAGTACCAGCTAGCGCACATGCACCCAAAGGGCAGAAATTCATTCTAGCTTTGCAATCTTTCAGACGACCAGCATCACGTTCCAACTAAAAAGACAAGAAAAACTCAAAAAGTAGACACAATGCAAGAACTTTCACAACCAAATGCAATCAAATGTCAAAACCCATCTTATCTAGATTAAGGTAAAACCTGTTCAACATATGCCAGAAGAAGATGTTGCAACAAAACAGGTTGTGCTCTTTGCAAATGTGTATATCCGGGTACAATTAGTCCTTCATTCTTTATGCCAAGGTGAGAAAGTGCAACCTGTAAAGTAAAGCAAATGGAACCATATAACACATTGTGGCAATATCATAATGAAATAAATTGTCTCTGTTTATTAAATTGAATGCCCACAAAATCCCACTGGACATAAAATTTCTAATATCATTTGATTAAAGCAAAGAATCAAACCTGGAGCTGCTTAATCCTAACGACCATTGTATCAATGGCATCACGACACCAGAGGCGCATATCTGTGCAGACCTGATCATTTCGGCTGCGAGCAGTGTGAAGCTTCTTTGCAGGCTCACCAACCAACTCAGTCAGGGCAGCTTCTATGTTCATATGAACATCTTCTCTATCAGCCCTCCATACAAACTCCCCAGCTTCTATCATTTTCTCTATCTCACTCAACCCTTTCAATATACTGTCCCTCTCAACTTCACTCATCATCCCCTAACAAACAAAATATACAACACATGTCATCATCCTCATAGACGTGAAACAAATTTATACCAAGCGACTTCATCTGAATGGTTAAAACTCTACAGCAGAAAGACATAACTCATTTGCAAAATCATGTCCTGTAAACTTAAAAACAAGTCAGTTTCAAGTTTCAACATGTATAACAATTCAAGACTACCAATATACCTGAATAAAGTCAATAATAAGATATGCATGTCAGTCCTGACTAATAAAACTAACTTTTCAAATTGCACATGACCATAGGAATGAACTGGAAGCCCATGCAAATCATACGAAGCATCTATAGATGAATTGCACTTTTTGTTGTTAGCTCATCAATGGATTCCACTTTATCAGAAGAAGAAAAAGTGCAAAATACTGGAAGAATCAAAGGCGAATCAAGAAGCTTAAACTTTATGCTCGGAGCAATAAATTAACCAAAAGATGGAAAAAGAGAAGCAATAGAAGGAACCTGGTGAGCGAGCATGGTGGCATGAGCGCGGCTACCCATTATATCATGCTTGTAAAGAGCCTTATCGTAGGAGATTGATTCGGTAAACCTCTCCACAGCATCAGTCACGCTATCCTCGAACCTTCCTCCCCAAAGCTTTGTCTCCTTTGCTTGGGAAGAAGCGCCATTACCGGTGCTGGTCATAATGTCGGAGGAGGCGGAGCAGATTAGGGTTCTCTTGTTCTGTGAAATGCAAAGAGAAGTGGGGCCAGAAGTGAGGTACTTGAGAGGAGAGAAGGTGAATGCGGAGTGGTTTTTGGAGGTTACAAGTGTTCGGGAGGATAGAGCAGCTCCAATGGCTTCCATAGTCACAAAGGCAGGCCAAATGGGGCGAGACTGCTGATATATACCGTGATAGTGAACAGCGTGCTATTTTGGTCCGGGGATGACGGAAGGAACGCCGGAAATCCGGTACTGGGGCTTCGGTTGATCTGCCAGCTGCAATTGGAAGGGGAAATTGGAAGGGTCGACCAGTTGAGGGAAAGGACTCTGTAATTAGGAATTAGGTTCAAAACCCTCTAGCGTAGAAAGAATAGATTTCTTCATTTTTTTATTTTTCTGATTAAATCGAAAATCCTTAATTTGTATGCGGTATTTATTCTTTATAAAAAAATTATTTTAAATAAATATTTTTTACTTATTTATAAATGTATAATAAATTTTCTTTTAAATTATATTCAATACTCTCATTTTTTAAGGAAAATACACGTATTTCTAAAAAAAAAAAATTTAACTAAATATATTTTCAATAAAATCCCCTTTATAAATAATAAATTTCTTTATAAATACATTTGCCAAACAAACCCTAGATAAAATTCAAAAAAAATTGTATCTACAATTAAATCCAGACTGAGTTTTCGAGTTTGATTTTTCCACACACCTCTATTAATAGGTATTTAAGATAGACTTTGACATACAAATATGTATCTTATATTGTCACAATGTCAACCATCTAAAACCGGTTTAGGATTGTTCGGTATGACTGAGGATTATTATGATTAAAGCTGAAATAGGTGTTGACTAGGGTTGAGATTTATGGGGTTTTGTAAGCTAGTAAGTGAAACTGATGAAAGTTAAAACTGAAATAAGTGACTGAAACGAAAAACATGTTCGGTATGACATGGTTTTTGAAACAAATAAGTGGATGATAAAAATCAAAGTTATCCTTTATGTTATAACAATTTACAATAAAATGTCATCAACATATCATTTTTTCAACCAACCTTCATTAAAGACCCCATCCTCCACTATAAGCATTTATCCCAAATTCTAGGTTTTCCGAAAACCTCCATTGCTCCATAGTTCGAAAGCTCCAAATGTGACCTAGAAGAACCCAGATTGTCTCGATTGTGCATCAATGGTGAATTGTAGTCAGTTTCAATTGTGTACCCACATATTATTCCAAGTTCATTCTTCGTGTTTTCTCTGCTCTACATAATTAGGATCGATTTTTGCAAATCTTTTCATTTGCAGACAATTTGTATCTACTTTATTTGGACGTTAGAATATAGGTACATATCTCTTAACCAATTTCATATTTCATTTTATAGGTAATTGATGAGCGACGTCTAGTACGGCATAATAAGTGGTCGTTAGCATCGTTTATGGACGAATTGGCCATGATTTGGAGTGTATTATTGTATTCCAGACCTCGCAGAGCAAAGTGGTTAACTACGAGGATTAAAAGCGCTCGGGAGAAGACCGAAGAGAAGATGGACAAAGGACGAAGCAAAGTCACGCACACAACAAGACGTAGTCGTGCCGGAGCACATGGGCCAAGGCGCGACCGCACCAAGACAACTGAGCAGCGGCACGACTGTGCCCACATTCGCCCGACCGCGCGCGTGGTTACTGAGGGTGGGCGCGCCCGCGTAGGTTTCTTGTCGCGGATTCCTTTTCTTCTGCGGGCTGTCTTTGGGCCTTTTACCTATTTTCAGATGATTTTCAGGCTTGGGCCTTTTAGTAATGTTTTAGGGTTTCCTTCTTCTATAAATAAGGAATGAGAGCTTTGCCTCCTTTCCATGCTCAGTTCTTGGTTAATTTAGAGAGTTTGTGTTGTTCTACAAGTTGAACTGCGGATGGTTGGTTTGTAGACTTCTTCCTTGGTTCTAATAAGATATATTGTTTGAATTGTTTATCCTCTTGCTTACACTACTAGAATACTAATCCGTCGCCAATCAATAGAAATCCGTCGCTAATATGGTTTAGCAACGGATTTGCGATGGATGTCTCCCGTCGTTCCGAATATGGTAGCCAAAGGAAGTGGGCGACTGAAGAAAGGCCCGTCGCTAGTTAGCGACATATTTTGCGACGGAAGTTCGTTGCAAGTTTGGGCTTCCGGAGACCGAATTTGGCGACAAATTTTCGTTGCTAATATGGACCCCCGAGAGACCGATTGTGGCGACAGAATTTGTGACGGTATTTCGTCGCTAATAAGGACCCTCTGGATACCCAACTTTGTGACGGTTTTTGCGATGAATTTCCGTCGCTAAGCCTGCCTCCAGAAGCCACCAAACTGAGACGGAATTCCATCGCAAATTCCGTCCCAATTTGACCCCATATCTCTGTCACGTCCTCGATTATTGTTATCAAATACACCTTCACGTGGTTGTTAACGTTAATATTGCGAAGTTTTGCATTTTCATTTAATTGAAAATTTATCGGAACACAATATTATAACAAACACTAATAAATTAAACTGAAATGTTATTAATAAAATTAAACGTAACAAACATAATTCGTACAAAACAAAAACAAAGATACAAATCATAAAAAAACTAAGACTCGGCGGCGGTGGCGATGTCTCTTGGTGGCGGGCGATGTTCTGGCGGAAGGGTCGGCATCATCCTAGCCACCTCAGCTCGGATGAAATCGGACATTCGCGCCTGCATATCCTCATGAATTTGTGACTGCATTTGCGAATACACTTGCGCTTGCATCCGCTCTTTCATTTGCTGCACATGCGCCTACAAGCGCTCTTGCATCTGCGCATCCATCCGCTCTTGCATTTCTTACATCTGGCGTTGAACATCATCTTGGCTCATCCGAGAGGACGAACTGGGGCGAGATGGTCTGGCTCGACGCGCCCGGCTGCGTGATGTGTCGATGTATGAGCCGGCCCCTGAACCGAGTCCGTATACCCGATTCTTCTTGTTCGCGCCCTTAGTCTCCAGATAGATCTGCGTCTCGTCCACGTCAGCCTTGTATAATTCTTTATAATCCAAATTCAACAATTCTATGTATAATTCTTTGTATAATTCTTTATAATTCTATGTATAATTCTTTATAATTCTATTTCCTAAAAGTTCCTACAAAATCCTTTATAATCTTTAAAAATTCCTAGAAAAAGCTTTATTATTTCTAAGAATTTCATATAAAATTCTATATAATTCTATATAATTCATAAACAATTCTTTATAATTCCTAGAAAATCTTAAATAATTCCTAAAAACTTCAATAATTCCTAAAAATTTCTATATAAATTCTAAAATATTCTATATAATTCAATATAATTCTTAAAAAATCTTAAATAATTATTAAAAAATCGTATATGATTTATAAATAATTCTATATAATTTCTCAAAAATCCTATATAATTATTAAAAAATCTTTAAAAAATCCTAATAAATTTTATATAATTCTTAAAAATTATATATAATTACTAAAAAATTCTAAAAAACCTATCTAACAGTTTATATATTTTCTAAATAATAATACTACTTTTTATAAATAATTTCTATTGAATTATATAGAATTTAATCCTAACAATTTCTAAAAAATTGTATATATTTTCCAAACAATTTTTTAAAAAAATTGTATGTAATTCCTAAACAATTTCTAAAAAACTTATCTAACAATTTAATCCTAAAACAATTTATATAACAAATTAATAAATAAAAAGGCCTACTGACCTTGCAAAATGCCGATCAAAAATAAAGAGGAAGAAAGGGGGAGGGAGGCGGGGCGGGGCGGCTGCCGTTCTTGCCGGAGTCGAATCCGGCGACTCCGGCGAGAACGGCTGAGAGAGGGCGAACAACGGGAAAGGCTGAGAGAGCGAACTGTTGGGCCTCGGATTTTGGGCCTCGTCCGGAGCAACGCCAGAAAAGCCCATGAGCCACGAGGACGGAGTGGAGCTTGGAGCAGTTATTCCGTGAAGCCCACGCACCGCAAATCGCTCCAACGACTTCCATCCGAATGTTGGGCCATCTTTGGGTGGATCCGTCAGTTTCGAAAATTCAGCGTCATGATCCAAACCGAATTAGGCTGATATATATGTATTTTTTGTGTTCTTTTCGGGGGATACACAAGCTCGCCATTGTTAAGCAAATTCTATACTTTCGATATTTTGTACTCTCATAGCACATTGTTCTTGTAACCGATCACCCTTACCAATTACAAATTTATTTCAAAGATTATTGTTCGATCGTCGGATCCCATTTTAAGGCAATTAAGTCCGATTTTAAGATCAAGCTTTTTGCCCCAAATTAATTTGGCGCCCACCGTGGGGCCTTCGGTCGATTCAACCCTTTGAAATCCACACCTCCTACCATCATCCGATGGCTAATTCTTCAACAAAAATGCCCTCGGACCAGTTCAACGACCTGCTCCCCAGCAACGACAACGACATGACTGAGAAAACCCAGAACCTCAAGATACCCTTCGTCCGGGGGCAATGTTGGACGAATCCCACCAATTGGCGGAAAGGAGTCGCACCATGGAAGCTCTTCAGCAAGAACTTGCCGACTAGCGCCAATGCCACGACACCCTGAGTCAAACTCTGGCTGCCGAAAACGCCAGATTGGCCAGCGAGTATGCTTCTTTGAAGACACAAATACAGTCTGTTGGTTCCAACGCACAGAGACCTCGGAGAATTGGAGATCTAGGCGAAGCTCAAGTCCGGTTGAACCTAGATGACGTGATCATGACCCCACACGACGTAACACACTCCGAAATGCGTCAAGATGTCCACAATCTCATTCGTCTTAACCCCGCAGTCACCAATCCAGGCAACACCATCACTCATGTGGCCCCGAAAACGGGACGGCAGACCTACGTGCAACCGTCGCAGGACGAACAAGAAAGGAGATTCAACCTTCTACTGACCCAAGCCCTGGAGAAGTACACAAAGGTGGTGGACGCACGCCTCGCCTGAATCCCAGGCGCCCCCCTCCCTATCGAGAGGGAGGACGTGAAGGGATACAGCGAAACCCCATTCACCGAAGACATTGCTCGAGTCAGGATCCACAAAAGTTCCATACACCTAATATGACACGTTATGACGGAACGTCCGACCCTGATGAACATATTTCCCTGTATAAGCAAATGCTTACGGCGGCCTCTGTCTCCGAAAGGGATAAAGAGGCGGTCATGTGTAAGATCTTCGGGACTGCCTTGTCAGGACCGACTTTGACGTGGTTTACCGACTACCTCACAGATCCATAGCATCTTTTGCCGACCTCATCGATGCGTTTAAAACCCAGTTCACTAGCAGTCTCCGATTGGAACGACAATCTAGCGACCTATATTACATTATCCAGAAACCTAACGAACCCCTTCGTGAATATCTGAGCAGGTACAACAAGGAGAAGGTGGAAATCCCGAACTGTGATGTCCCTACGTCGGTCCAAGCATTTAGGCGCGGACTGATACGAGGAAGCGAACTGTACAAGGAACTCACCAAGTACCCTTGCATGACCTTTGAAGATGTTCAAGCCAAATCACTTGCTCAGATACGACTCGAAGAAGACGAAGAGCCCTTCAAGACTAGTCCAGGATTCGACCGAATTGACAGACGATCCAATAAGGAGCCTAGGGGCCATCCGTACGCACGGGAAGAGAGGGGCAGACCTGATCCTAGTCGCAAAAAGCCCAACGGATGGAAGGAGTGCCCGCTCTTCCCCCCAAGGTACATTCCTATAACTTCAGTATATTGAATGCCGAGTTGGTCAAATCCCTGGACAGGTACACGAAATACGTCAGATAGCCTAGAAAGAGTGACAAACCGGAGTCCAGAAAAGACATCACCGTGGTGCGATTTCCACGGCGATCACGGACACTACACGGACGAATGCGTTGCCCTCCGGAAATAAGTCGCGCGCCTAGTTCCCTGGGACATCTGAAAGATGTGATTTCGGAAAAAGGTAGAGAGACTCTCGAACGGAGGGACAAGGTAACATCTGAACGACCCTTATCTCCGCAACCCGAGAAAATTATCAACTGTATCACTGGGGGATCGGAGATATGCGGTATTACTTATTCGGCGGCCAAAAGGCATGCTAAAAGCAGGATCATGGATTCACCCCTGTCGTCGGAATGTAGGAGTAATAGGACCGTCTCGATGAATCCTATTACTTTCGACGATTCTGACACCGGCGGAGAAGATCACCATGACGGACTGGTCATTTAATTATCTATTGGGAACTGCAGAATCCGACGTATCTTGGTAGACACTGGTAGCTCCACTAACATGATTAATCTAAGTACTCTCAGGGAAATGGGGCTAAGCGAAAAAGATACCAACTCCGACCGAATTCCTTTAGTCGGATTCAGTGGTGAAGTAAAATATACACTTGGGGACATCCTCCTACCCGTCTATGTCGGGGGCGTTAATCTTCAGGTAAAATTTAACGTGGTAGACTGTGAGTCTCCCTATAATTGTATCATGGGCAGACCTTGGATCCATGCAATGAAAACCGTCCCTTCGACGTATCACCAAAGCATCAAATTTCCCACGGATTGGGGAATTCAAGAAATCAAGGGCGATCGAAAGATGACCCAGGAGTGTTATGCCGCTACCATGAAATCCACCGTCCATGATAAGACCGATTAGCAATTACAGCCTCTGAGGCCGGATTGATATATCGAACCAGAAACCGAGAAACTCGACAAAGTAGCGCTTGATCCAGCCTCACCCGAAAAGACAGTCCGAATAGGCTCCGATTTAGACGATCAAAGTCGCGAACAAATCCTTACCTTCTTAAGAAACAACAGTGACTGCTTCGCTTGGTCACACGAAGACATTGTTAGAATACTGCCAGACATTATCTCACACAAACTGAATATGGATCCGAGCTTCCCGCCCGTAAAATAGAAAAGGAGGAAGTTCACCCCCGAACGAAATAAATTGATCGACGAAGAAATATCCAAACTGTTGAGCACAAGAAAGATCAGAGAAGTAAAATACCCAGAGTGGCAAGCCAATGTAGTGGTCGTCGGAAAGAAAAACTGAAAGTGGAGGGTTT
>NW_027368546.1:0-49009 GCF_046119375.1 Phyllobates terribilis | reverse complement strand
AATATGTCCTAGATTGTTTTATCCTCTAGATTATATTTATCATTGATTATGATTTGTTTATCTAGATTGATTACCTAGGTTTATAGATATTTTTAATATAGCTAGGCCTGACTTGTCCGAGTTGGAGAGCATTGTCCACTTGGTAGCAAATCATTTACCTGGACTAGTTGGACTTGTAGATGTGTGGAGGGTAATTATGTGTTAGTAGCCAAGTGGCACTGCATATTCCTATCTATTCTTGATCTTAATGATGCCTAGAAATTGACCTTTAATAGTTTCAGGGTTAGATTTAGAGGTAAGGGCTATTAGGGCTAGTTGAACTAATAGCAAGGAACAAGGATTGGGGCAACTAGAGGATATATATGCATTAGGAAAGAACCCGAATATAGAAGTCTAGGATCATTTAATCAACTTGTTAGGTGGATACCACTTGTGCAAAGTGTTTTTCCCATATTTGTCTTTAATAAATCATTTGTTAGTTAGTTTACACAATTTCCCCCCTTTGGTTATATTTAGAGTTGATTGAACCTAATACCATAATAATTGATCTCCCTTGATTCCCTGTGAGATTCGACCCCTACTTACCGCTTTACTTAGGTAGAGTAGTTCAAAGGGAAATTACTTTGACAGGCCCCAAATGACCCCTATCAAATTTGGCGTCGTTGTCGGGGAATCAAATTTCTTTTCTTGCGGTATTAGTTTAATTGACTCCGGTGCTGACTAGTGTATGGTCAGCACCCGTTCTACTAATCATTCACTTATTGAGCCCATTCCAGAGATTGAGAGGATTGTCAGGAGAACTAGAAGAGACAGGACAACGTAGACGATGAATGATCAGGATAATCAGACCCCAAGGAGGTGCAGACGAATCAGCTATTGATGAATCAATTCTTAGAGGCCTATGCTCAACAGAACAACAATGGAGGAAACAAGACGTTGCAGGAGCGCACCACTCCCAATCTGACGCAACAGCCCCAGGCGGTGGTTCTACCACCACTAGCTCAAGGAGTCACCTTCAAACTCAAGTCCGGTGTGATTAACTTGCTTCCGACATTCCGCGGTCTACCTGGAGAAGACCCCACCATGTGCTTGAACCAGTTTCACGACATATACATGACCATGAAGCCGGTAAATGTGTCGGAATAACAAATAAAGATGAGAGAATTTGGTTTCACGCTGATGGACATGCGAGAGCTTGGTATTATCACCTCCCGACATGAACTATTTACAACTGGGATAAGCTACATCGGAAGTTCTTGAACTGATACTTCCTGGTGAAGAAGGCAAATTGGCTGAAGAGGGAGATAGCACAAGTGGAGCAAAGAGATGAGGATTCGTTGTATGACTACCTAGAGAGGTTTAAGGGGTTATATGCTAGCTGCCCCTTTCATGGCTACGAGCAACAAGATTAAGTACTATTTCTCACCCAGGGGCTATTGACTACTGAGAGGAGGATGATCGACGCTGCTTGCAGTTGCAGAGGGAGTATTTTCAACATGACCCCGGAAGATGCTATGGAGAAGTTGCAGAGTATGGCTGAGAATACATGGAGTTTCGGCAGGACCTACGCGGTAAATGCTGCGAGTGCAAGCAAGGAAGGATCAGACTTAGCAGGCGAGACAACGGAGATAAAGAACATGCTCGCGAGTCTACTACCCAAGAGCGGGTTGAAACTCGTGCAAGTTTGTGGTATTTGTGCTAGTTCAGGACCTCACTCAGACGAGTGTCCCGAGCTGCAAGATGACACAATCGCAGAGGTGAATATGATAGGAGGATACAGACCTCCTAGGACATGGGAAAATCAGCAACAATAGAATTACCAGCCCCGATTTAGAGAGAAGCAAGAACAAAGGTGGAGCTCCCGCGACTAATAATAGAGCTCAGGAGTTCACACCTTAGAGATGATCAAGGAGAGAAGAAAGAATATCACCAACCTCGCCACCAATGCCCAGACCACGGATGCTAGACTAAAGAATTTGGAAGTCCAAATGGGCAAGCAGCGCATAATGTTTCAACACTGGTTCAAAATTCATCGAACTCACTACCAGCGCAGACTATGGTGAACCCTAACCAAAATTCGGCGAACCAGAATCTTAAGAACGTCATCGCGACGACACTAAGGAGTGGGAGAAAATCGGAGGAGAGACCAAGCCAAGAAGTGATAACTGAAGGCAATTCGTTATAGACGCACCCGCGCCAAGAGTAGCACGACCGTGCCTACGACTCTGCAGACTCGACGTGACCGCGACCCCTTATGCGCGACCGTGCGCTTGTTACCGAGGACCGGTGCAACCACGCGTTTATGGAAGATGTTTCCAGAAACTCGACGCGTCGCGCTCCCTACTGCGCGACCGCGCTCCCTACTGCGTGACCGCGCGCCGGAAACTGAGGACCGGCGGGACCGTGCCCCACTAGTGCGCGACCGCGCCCCTCTCACTACTGAATCCGAGACACTTCCGAGGCTGAATGCTGATGATACTAACTCGATAAACGAGGAAGAGGAGCTTGATGACCCAAGAGGTGACTTTAAGATTCGACAACGCAATTAAGTACATCCTAACTTCCCTCCACTCTACTCGGAGAAACCCCCGACACCCTTCCCAGAAGCACTACAAGACACAAGAAGGTCGGCGGACGACAAGGAGCTATTTGAGATTTTAGCAAGTGTCCAGTAAACATTCCCCTGCTGCAGCCGATCAGGAGCGTATCAAGATACGCGAAGTTTCTTAAGGAAATTTGCACAGTCAAGAGGAACTAGAAGGCAAAAGGACCCAACAAGGTAACAGCTGGAGAGAGTGTGTGTGTCATCTACCAGAGACGCATGCCCACCAAATTCAGCGATCCAGGTAGGGTGACTATCCCTTTTCGTATCGGCAACACTGATTTTGATAGGGCCATACTGGACTTAGGAGCAACCATTAATGTCATTCCGCACTCCCTCTGTATGCAAGTAGGATTAGGCCCCCTGAGTAAGACTGATATATTAGTGCAATCTGTCGACGGGTCTACTGTGCGTCCTAAGGGAATTGTGGAGAATGTGGTAGTTAAGGTTGATAGGTTAGTATTCCTCATGGACTTTTATGTACTTGATATGTAGAGTGGTAAGGAGGATGCACCTATACTTATAGGAAGGCCGTTTAGGAGGACAGCACGTACCGGAGTAGATCTAGGGAATGTGACCTTATCTTTGGAGTTCGGTGGTGATGTACTAAGTTTTGATATCTATGATATTGATTTGAGTTAGCTGGTGTTTTTGCTATAGAGTTAGTTGATCCAGAAAGGGATGTAGACATGTTGGAGATGGATTTGGCCAATGCCCCCCTATGATGATGTTAGAGGGAGACTACCCTCCTTCGCTTACCCCTATTGTGCATGTACCTAGAGTGACGTCTTCGTTACCTCCAGGACATTACATAGAGACGAAGAGAGGATACGACAAGGGGTTCATCAAGAAGAAAGGAATTAAGCAGTATTGGATCAGGAAAGATGAGCTGGCCCTAATAAAGGTAGGCGCAGGATGAGATGAGAGCAAGACGTCGGGCATACGACGTTAACCAAATGCGATGTCCAGGAGGCAACCCGTCCATGAGGCAATTTTCTTACTTCCACTTAGGTAATCTTTGTTCCTTATCTTACAATGAGGAAATTGTTTGGTTTAATTGTGGGGGAGGGGATTTACTTCACCTATCGTAGTAGTAGTTTTTGAAAATTTTGAGTTATTTCTGAATTTTTAGAGTCGGCATTCATATTCCTCCCCCCCTCCTAGTTTGATGATGTGTGAACTTCTATAAAGATGTGTGAATTTTGAATCTTCTTACTATGTTTTAGTCTTTTAGATGTTAATATTTCAAGTTTACATGACGAGGATATGTTTGATCAAGTAGAAGACTTTGACTTGAGCATGTGGATTATGATTAGGATGCATTAGGACCGATACTAAGATAGCATGATCACCATCTCTTCTCTAGTTTGTCATTATGTCATAATAAATTGTTTCCGTCCTTTTACATCATAAAAGAAAAAGAAAATAAAAAGGTAGTGAACTCCAAGTGAAATAAGCCGGAAAAGCATGCAATATCCGTGGTCTGAAAAATCACTTCGGGTTCGATCCTCAACGGCTAAATAAGCAAAGAGTCTCATAATTTAGCCCGGACCGTAAAATGGACAAGCTCGATACCTAAATACAAATTGCCCCGGATCGTAAGACGGACGAGCCTGATACCCAAAAAATGAAAATAAAGTGCAAAGCGTGTGAATACGATGAAATAAGGAGCAATGAAAAGTGCATGTGATATGACTTAAGTAGATTTGTGGTTTTTGTTTGCTTTCGATGATGTTAGAACTCGTGCATAATTGTCATAAGTAGGAAAAAGCTAGGATAAGAATTAGTCACCTCTTTGATCTTCCATTATTCGCATTGGTATACTACTTGGATAGAGACATCTTTAGCATAGTTTGAGGATTCAAGTTCGTGTATTTGCATAGAGTGAACATGGTTCAAAACTTGGGGAAGATTTGATTGCCATTGTTGGGATAATTAGAGTCTAGTTAAGTTCGCATTACTTTTTGAGTTTTTCTAGTAGAGTCGGAATCTATGCCCATTGCTTTTGATGATTGAAGGTACGTAGAGCCGGAGTGTCTTGATTCCGCGACCACTACTGTCAAATTTTCCGTACTCGCTGAGATCATCGTGGAGTTAGAAGCATCGTACTCGAGGACGAGCATGGTTCAAGTGTGGGGGTATTTGATAGGCAACATCTTATACACAGTAGCAACTGGCCGTTAGCATCACTTACGAGTGATTTGGCATGTTTATGATGCGTATTACCATGATCCGGACCAAGCAAAGCAAAGGCGTTAAACACAACGATTAAGGGCATTCGAGGAGAAGATTGCCAAGGGTACTAAGCCGGAGCCGCGCACAAAGGGACGCGGTCACGCAGGGCCGCAGAAGCATAGACGCGACAACGTCTTGGTGCCCGCAACCGTGCCACCGGATGCGGGCAAAAGTCAAGATCTTGGTCCATGCGCGGCTGCGCCAACACACACACAACCGCGCCCGTGTCGGGTCGAGAAGCCTCCAAAACCCTAGTTTCACTTGGAGCTTTATGTGGGATTTGGGATACTTTTAGATGAAGCTTTGGCCTAGGTTAATTAGGCTTAGCTCTTTTCATTAGGTTTATAAATATAGGAGCTTTTGCCTCCATCTATCATCATCACATTTTCATATTTTATTCATTTCATATTTACGTAGTTTTCAGAATGAGCCAGGAGTAGTCTCCTATACTTTGTTTGATTGGTGGAAGCCAATGAGTTGATTAAATGTAAGACTTCGATCCTTTGGATTTCAAAATATGTCCTAGATTGCTTTATCCTCTTGCTTATATTTATCATTGATTGTGGTTTGTTAATCTAGATCGATCACCTGGGTTTATATATCTATTTCATATAGCTAGGCCTGGCTTGTCCGAGTTGGAGAGCCTTGTCCACTTAGTAGCAAGTCATTTACCTGGACTAGTTGGACTTGTAGATGTGTGGAGGGTAATTATGTGTTAGTATCCAAGTGGCGCTGCACATTCCTATCTATTCTTGATCTTAATGCTGCCAAGAAATTGACCTTTGATAGTTTCAGGGTTAGATTTAGAGGTAAGGGCTATTAGGGATAGTTGAACTAATTAGCTATAAAGAAGCAAGGATAGGGCAACTAGAGGATATATAGGCATTAGGAAAGAACCGGAATAGAGAAGTGTAGGATCATTTAATCAACTTGTTAAATGGATACCAATTGTGAAAAGTGATTTTCCCATATTTGTCTACAATACATCATTTATTAGTTAGTTTATACAATTCCCCCTTTGGTTACCTTTAGAGTTGATTGAACCTAATACCATAAGAATTGATCTCCCTTGATTCCTTGTAGGATTCGACCCCTACTTACCGCTTTACTTAGGTAGAGTAGTTCGAAGGGAAATTACTTTGACAGGGCCCAAATGACCCCTGTCAACGATTGTTCGCGAGATAATAGGTACTGCGGTTGATCCGGGCCGCGCATGCATTTTCGGCTGAATGGAGCATTGTCATAATAGTTGTAGGTATCCGCGTACGTGTACCCATGCGAGTAGTAATTAGAGGGAGTACTTTCACGACCCTCCCTACAATAACGTTGAGATCCTCCTTCAGACCAATGGACGCGGTTGTCCATATACTCCCTCCATTCACGAAAATCTTCAAACTCCTCCTGCGACACCCACGCATAGTCAGTGTGCGGGCCTGAGGGAGACCGCTCGCGAGTTGCACTGTTACTTGGTAGGCCTTCTATCATGACCATCGTTTTATTAGCGTCTTAACCTTGTGAGAGAGTTCCCACAAACAACGCCAGTGTTGGGACCCATGAACATCGCGTAGTCAACGCTCTACGCGAAGGGCTTGATGATGCTTGAATTGGATGATGAGGAACTTCTCTTCATCTACCTGCACGTCAAACCCAAAGGAGGGAGACATTTGGATTCGCCTTTCCAACGCCCAAGTCAATATACATTCGTATAGGAAAAAGTATACGAAGGATAATAATAAAGGTTAAATGCGTGAGGCAAAAGGAAGAAAGTGTTTCACATAGAAGAATGAAGGATTTGATGTGAACGAGAATGAAGAAGGTTATGCAAAGAAAGAGTGTGAGCTCTCAATTTACTAAAAGTAATAAAGTGAACAATGATTACCCCGCTCTTCTTTCAAAAAATGCTATTTATAGACATCTAGGATAACTGGGCCTTGGGCTTTTCCTTATTGGGCTTGGACTCCTTTGATCCTAAAGAGATGTCCTTATCTTAAGTCCAGCACTATATATATTCAGTAACAATGTACACCTATTCGGCTATGTTGTACACTAGCTCCACTGCGCCACAAATTTGACAAGTCTCCCGAGGTTGGCCTCTGTCACGAGCTAGGCCACCGACACGAGCTCCGCAATCATCATGATCTCGGAAACCCTCTCGAGCTAACTTCCTTGACCCTGAGCTTCGTTAGGTTAGACGAGGCGGGTTTTGCAAGGTTAGACAAGACCATGCTTCGCGAGATGCAACAAGTAGTTTGCAAGGAGGCCGTGTTGACGGTGCCGATCACTTCGTCACTATAAGCTTCGCGATGTCTATTCATCACCATAGTCTTCACGAGCCAAGTATCCCGAGCACATCCTCTTGGTGTCGGCTCCCCTCATGAGGTAAGTTACCCGAGACATGATCCTACATAAAACTTCACGAGGTTTCTTGCTTGGAGCTCGCGAGGTAACACAAGGCCGAGCCTATGATGGTGCAGAAGTTGTTGACGATGCCGAGTTGGTTCAGCTCACAAGACATCATGACCACCATGGTTCGCGAGGTCAGACGAGGAGAGGCACAACGGTCCTGATGAGTTGGCTTCCCTCCCGAGGCTGATGTCTCTCTCAAGCCGGAGAAACTCTCGAGATATCACTCTTGATGCATTTCATTCTTGTCCCTCTCGAGGCCGTTACCGATGGTGCTGAGCCGCATCATCAACATTCTTCTTTGCGAGGCATAAAGGAGACGAGCTAAACCTTGCCGAGTCGAGCCAAACATTGACGAGTCGAGCCAAACCTTTCCGAGACAAGCCAAACCATCCCGAGTTGAGCCAAATCTTGCCGAGACGAGCCAAAACCGTGCCGAGTCCAGCTATACCGTGAGACTGTACCGCAACCGAGCCATAAAAAGCTCGCATCCATTGTCTTCACGAGGCACTTCAGTTCGCGAGACGTAACCAAGTTTCCATGCAGCTTCATGCAACTCGATGCCGATCTTGAGGCCCTCGAGGCACTTCAGTTTGCGAGGTGCTATTTCCACGAGCTTCCCGAGACCGGTGGCGGTGGACTTTTCTCGAGGTACCATGCAGGTCACGAGGCTTTTAGGGAGCCATCTTAGTTCGCGAGGCGTGGTCTCCATCACGAGATCAGCCGCCGACATGAGCTCGACACTTCACGAGGCTGACTCCCTTCGCGAGCTTGTTCTCTCCATCATGAGCTCGACGTTTTAAACGAATGAAGTGATGTCCTCGAACGCATATAAGCTCCCGAATCCTTAGTTCACGAAGGCGTGCAGTTGGTGAAGTGGCAATACACAAGTTGAATGATTCTCGTGAAGCCATGCATGCATACTTCCGATACCCTTCACGTGATTTCCACCATGTCCCACGTGACTGTAGTCTCGGGTACAATTATATCATTTTAACTGCCTATCCTACGAGATTTATACACCCTAAGGCATGCATTATTGAAGTTATGATCAAAAACTTAGTTAAATGTCATCAGATGTATTTCATTTAATTCAGCTCTTTGTTAAAATTTAGATTATGCTATTATGTAGAAAGTTATTGCAGCTTTATTTATTTGGTTTTCTTAGGGAATTAAAAGTGAATTAGTCCACTAACAGAACGTGAGACGTGAGAGGTAGTTAGTGTGATCGTGTTCATGATGTAAGCTCTACAAGAGCAGTTTCTGATTATGAATGAAGTTTGTCAAAGTTCAGCATATTTTGGCTGTCAAAATTTGATCTTCTTCCTCCTCTAAATTCATTGTCATTCTGAGTTGATTTCTAACAAATTGGTATCAGAGCACATTACTGAGTTTTAATCCTAGGAAACACGAGAGAATTTGAGTGAGAAATACAATCAAACACAGAGAGGAAAGATGCAGAATGTAGTAGGAAGCAACAACAACAACTCGTCTCAGTTGCCAATATTCAAAGGCCTCAAGTATCAATTCTAGGGGTTGAAGATGAAGACATTGTTCAGATCACAGGAGTTGTGGAACTTTGTAGAAGAAGGGTTCAAGGATGATGGTACTGAAGAACCAAATCAGGCATTGAGAGAGAAGAGAAAGAAAGATGCAAATGCGTTATTCATGATCCAACAGACCCTTGATGAGGAGATCTCTCCGAGAATTGCTTCTGCTACAACTGCCAAGGAGGCTTGGGACATTCTCAAGCAAGAATACCTCGGTGACAAGAAGGTTATCACTGTGAGGTTGCAGTCTCTAAGGAGAGAGTTTGAGACCTCTCTAATGAATGACAAGGAGAAGGTGCAGGACTACTTGACAAGGATCTCTGGCACAGTTCAACAAATGAGATCGTATGGAGAAGAGATAACTGACCATCATGTTGTTGGTAAAGTTTTAAGGAGTCTCACCAATAGATATGATCATATAGTGACTGTAGCGGAGGAATCCAAAGATATGGAAACCTACTCATTTGATGAACTTATGGGCTCACTGCAAGCACATGAAGAAAGGTTGAGTAGATCAACAGAGAAAAGAGAAGAGAAAGCCTTCATGGGTAGTGAAGACAATAGAGAATGGTCAAGCCAGTACAATAGTAGAGGTCGAGGAAGAGGAGGCTTCAGAGGAAGAGGTGACCAGAAAAGTGATAACAAGGATGGTGAGCATCAAAAGAAGGTGTTCAACTGTTATTACTGTAAGAAACCAGGGCATAAGAAGGCCCAATGATGGAAGAAAGGAAAAGATGAAGGAGAGAAGAAGTCTGAGCAAAAGACTAATTATGTTGAGCATGAAGAGAAGTTGTTCCTTACTGAGCTTGTTGAGCAAGAAACAAAAGTGTTATCCACACATGATTACACAAGAAATGCATATGGCGTGTGGTATGTGGATAGTGGTTGTTCAAACCACATGACAAGGGAGAAAGAGCTGTTCAAAGACCTTGACCTGTCATGGAAGAATTCAGTGAGGATTTGCAATGGGAAGTAGCTCTCAGTTGAAGGAAGAGGGACAGTGGCAATGATGACAGATAGAGGTACAGTCAAGCTTATACATGATGTTCAGTATGTGCCCGATTTAACTCAAAACTTGCTCAGTGTTGGCCTACTCCTGTGTACTGGTTTCCATTTACTGTTTGATGACTTTGCTTGCACTATAAGAATTAAGAGGTCAGATGAACTTGTTGTAAGTGTTTCAATGGGAAAGTACAAGGTCTTTCCACTTGAGTTGTATTTGAATGGAGGGAAGGCCATGACACTAAAAGCAACAAATGAAAGCAGGTTTTGGCATCTGAGATATAGGAACTTGAATGTACAGAGTTTAAAGCTACTTCAGTCCAAGGAAATGGTGTATGGTCTACCAAGGATTGGAGAGCTGGAAGTGTGTGAAGGATGCATGTATGGAAAGAAGTCAAAGGAGTATTTTCCTAGTGGGAAAGCATGGAGAGCAAGCAGTGTCTTAGAGCTTCTTCATGATGATCTCTATGGGCCTATGCAAACTGAATCAATGAGAGGAAGCATGTATTCCTTCATGATTACAGATGATTATAGCAGAATGAGTTGGGTGTACTTCTTTAAAGCAAAGTCTGAGGCGTTTGAGCAGTTCAGGAAGTTCAAGCTGCTTGTTGAAAACCAATTCAACCAGAAAATCAAAGCCTTGAGGACAGATAGAGGAGGTGAGTTTCTGTCAAAGAAGTTCACTGAGTTTTGTGATGAACTTGGCATCAAAAGAGAGTTAACTGAACCTTACACACCTCAACAGAATGGGGTGGCAGAGAGAAAGAACAGAACTGTGGTAGAAATGGCAAGAAGCATGCTAAAGGCAAGAGAAATGCCAAATGAGTTCTGGGGTGAAGTTGTGGCAACAATGTATACATTCTGAATATCTGTCCTACGAAAGCAGTTGAGGGTCAAACACCCTATGCAACATGAAGCAAGAGGAAGTCGTGCAGGAAGCATCTAAGAGTGTTTGGAAGTATTGCCTATTCAATGGTGAATCTCAGATCTAAACTGGATGACAAGAGTGTGAAGTGTATCTTCATTGGGTATGCTAATGACTCCAAAGCATACAGACTTTATGATCCTCTGGAGAAGAAGATAATCATTAGCAGAAATGTGGAGTTTCATGAGAACTCTAAGTGGGACTGGAATTTAAAGTAGTTTGTTTTCATCCAGAAAGAAGTGATTATGATAGATGAAAGTGATGAAGCTGAGATACAAGGAGATGATCAAGGAAGTGAGTCTGATCAAAATCAAAACATGCTTAGTCCATCTCCATCAACCCCTGCAACAAGAACTGCATCAAGCTCAGATAGCTCTAGTCCCAGCACTGGAGGAAGTAGCACATCATCATCTTCAAGTGAATCTACTCCAAGAAGATTCAGGAGTCTCTCTGAGATTTATGAAAGTTGTGATCTTGCTCTGAATGTGTCCGAGCCAAGTGGATATAAGGAAGTTGCAAAGAAGGATGAATGGTTACAAGCAATGAAGGAGGAAATGAGTTCAATCCAGAAAAATGAAACATGGAAGCTAACAGATTTGGCAGATGGAAATAATGTCATTGGGCTTAAGTGGGTGTTTCTAACTAAACTCAACACAAATGGCGGTATTTTGAAGAACAAGGCAAGGTTAGTTGCAAAGGGCTATGCACAAAAGGAAGGACTAGATTATGAAGAAACCTTTTCATCTGTTGGCAGATTTGAAACAATAAGGTTATTGCTTGCCATAGCTGCTTAGAAGCAAATTCCAGTGTTTCAATTTGATGTTAAATCTGCTTTCCTGAATGGAGAACTTCAGCAAGAGGTATTTGTTGAGCAACCTGAAGGGTTCATCAAAGAAGGAGAGGAGAACAAAGTTCTAAGACTGTACAAGGCTCTGTATGGGTTAAAGCAGGCTCCTAGAGGATGGTATAGCAGGATTGATGAATTCTTTGTGAAGAGTGGTTTTGACAGAAGTGAGAACGAGCCAACACTCTATGTCAAGAAGGAGGAGAATCAAAGATTCATAGTAGTATGTCTTTACGTAGATGACATAATCTACTTTCGTAATGTAGAGAAGCTCTTGTTGGAATTTCATAAAGTGATGAAAAAGGAGTTTGAGATGACTGATCTTGGACTTCTTCAGTACTTCTTGGGCTTAGAAGTGAAGCAAGGAAAGGAGGGATTATTCCTGTGCCAAAAAAAGTATGCAAAAGAAGTACACAAATGAGAAGTTGCAAAGAGTAGATGGAACTGAGAAGGGTGATGAGAAGCTCTTTAGGAGCTTAGTTGGAGGTCTAAATTACCTCACTCACACTAGACCAGATATATCCTACAATATGAGTGTGGTATCGAGGTTTATGCATTCTCCCTCAAAACAACATCTTGGAGCTGCAAGAAGAATACTTAGGTATGTCTCTGGAACAACTGAGTACGGAATTATGTACAATGCCAAGAATGAGTTGACGCTTGAAGGGCATACAGATAGTGACTAGGCAGGCAGTCTAGATGACAAGAAGAGTACTTCAGGCTCAATATTTAGCTTGGGATCGGGGGCAGTTACTTGGAGTTCAAAGAAGCAAGAAACCATTGCTTTGTCATCAAGTGAGGTAGAGTATGTAGCTGCATGTGCTGCTGCAAGACATGTTGTATGGATGAGGAAGATGCTAGCTGATTTGTGCTGTGATCAAAAGGAGTCAACCATGATCTGGTGTGACAATCAATCTGCCATAGAAATGGCAAAGAACCCTTCATTCCATGCTCGAACAAAGCATATAGAAATCAAGTACCACTACATCAGGAAGTTGGTGATGAATGAGGTGATCGTGCTTAAATTATGTGGAACAAATGATCAGGATGCAGACCTGTTTACTAAGGCTTTGTGTCAAGTGAAGCATGAGTTCTTTCTGAGTAAGATTGGAATGGAGAAGTTGTGATCAAGGGAAGGTATTGAAATTATGATCAACAACTTAGTTAAATGTCATCAAATGTATTTCATTTGATTCAGTTCTTTGTTAAATTTCAATTTATGCTATTATGTAGGAAGTTGTTGCAGCTTTGTTTATTTGATTTTCTTAGGGAATTAAAAGTGAACTAGTCCACTAACAAAACGTGAGAAGTGAGAGGTAGTTAGTTTGATCTTGTTCATGTTGTAAGCTCTACAAGAGCAGTTTATGATTATGAATGAAGTTTGTCGAAATTCAGCATAGTTTTGCTGTCAAAATTTGATCTTCTTCCTCCTCTAAATTCACTGTCATTCTGAGTTGATTTCTAACATGCATGACAAGACCTAACACTATTATTGTTTATTTGTCAAAAACAATATATATATATATATATTACTGATTTGAGCGTCGGAGTGCCCGCCCGGAGACCCTCATCTCTGGTTCTAGGCCTTTTGCAGGGTATTTGGAGACGTCAATCAGCTTGGAGACGAGTGAAATGAAAAGCAATACGAGAAGGAATGAAAAAAGCCCTAAAATATGGAGTGTTTCCATTCTCTACACGTTCGATCAAAATACGGACAAATCCGGGCTCCACCATTGGACATGGCCTTTGTCATATCGAGTTTAAGTGTGAAAATACCGTAGTTTGGATCATGAGATTGAATCCTTCCAATGCAACTAAAGCATTATATGTTATTATTCTTCCATGAACGAATCCCGCCTGCTCTGAGCTAATTATACCCGGCATAAAATGCATAAGGTGCTTTTTGAGAAGTTTGGAGATGATCTTGTAAAATACTATGCAGAAGTTGATTGGACGGTATTCAACAATGACTATAGGTGAAGGCAATTTAAGAATCAAGGTAACGACAATGTGATTTATGTCATCGATGGAAGCGCACCCATCCCACCACTTCTGTTGAAGCCTAAGATCTCGTCGAGCCAACACGCCCCGTCGAGAGGCTGATCACTCTTGTCATCCTGAACTGAGGGAAAAGACGGTTGAACGTTCCAAGAGTCCCGAATGATCGTCAAACACCTTGTTCCGTCCTCGAGTGGGTACCTGCATGACCAAACCCATGGGAGAGGGGGACTTCCTCTGGATTTGGCTCTCCGACGCTCAAGTCAGTTGTAGCTCAAAAGAGGGGATAGATAATATTTTATGCTCGATGGAAAATAAGACAAAAAAGTACTTTTAGCTCTGTATTTTGGCAGAGTTTTAGTACGGTAGAAATGTGATGATCCTTTTCGTACTCTGGATTCTAGTATTTATATGAGAGAGTTCCTTGGGCCTTTATTTATGGGCCTTCCTTTCTTTTATAAGAACAAAGCACACCAGGATTATATTAAAGGCCGCGGGACCCGGCCCAACATCCAGCCCCACAGGTCCCTCGAGCGCTCCTGGCTCGAGGGTCATGTTCCTTCGTTGGTCGAGGTGAGGTTTCGCAGGCCTGTGCGAAATTCTGGTGGTTTTGCTCGACGAGTAGTTTAGTTTAACTTACCTGGGATATTTCCTCGGGGGGTCTTTTTGGCCTCGACGACCGTTTCGATCATTTGTTCGCTACTCGAAATCCTCGATCACCATTGGTACGCCCGGGTGTGGGCATTCGCGCTCGTCCTTTTTTTCGTGAATTTATCCCCTCGTGTCATCTTTCGAATTTATTTAAAGTAACTGTCTTTAGGCGGGCATTCTATATTTTCTCGTCACGTGTCGCGCTAGGGGCCTCTGACGCTTCACCTTCCCTTTCCCTATAAAAGGAACCTTCCTTCACCATTTCACTTTTTATCGCTTTCTTACTCTCCTCCCGCTTGCTCTCTTCCTTTCCCAATTGCTTTGTGTTTTTCCGGTGACGCTTCCACTCTCCTCCTCCTCCGGCGCTTGTGGCTTCTCCCTCTTCCAGTCATCCTTTCATGCACTCATATCTCCTTATTCAAACATGGATTTCAACGGTACGTTTCCTTCTCCCCTTTTGCTTGAATAACCGTATTTTCTTGGATTGTTCGTATGTGCATTCGCTTGTTTAGACTTCTCTTGTTGGTATTTGAGATTTCTCTTCCCCTTTCGTTTATTTGTATCAAACGGGGGAGCATGGGCTGGGCAATTTTCATCGCCGGCAAACTACGCCGGCGGTGCACGATCTTGCCCACTTTGCTCTTCCACGGACTTTAATGGCAGGGACGAACATTCTCTTCCATTAATACTCCTTCCGTTATCCCTTTACTCATACCTTAATGGCGTGGGTTTTGAAACGTTTTCTAAGAAAATGTGTCGTTCTTTCAGACCTTCCCCGTCCCCTGTCTAATCATTAATAAATGTTAATGTGTGGAATAGTGCGCATGCTTTTACCATTTTACCCTTTCTCGTTTTCTATCATTCCCCTTTTTCCTTTCCTGTTTTCGGGGTGCCTCGCGAAGGTTCCACCCTCTCATCCTCTTCTTCTCGACGAGGGCTTGTAATGAGATTTGTTCTATTTCTCTTTGCGAGACAGTTTATACCTCGGGAACTAACCTTTCATGTTACTTCGCAGCACGTAGTACTTCTACGGTTCGTGATTCAGAGGTCAGTATTCGAGAATTGAGCTCCCTCAAAGAGAGCTCCTCCTCGACGATATTTCTCCTTGTGCTTTCTAGAGGCGGCAAACAAGGCGATAGAGCGATTGACGAGGTGGGTCCGAGTACCCAGAAAGTTGCTCCTCGTACCATTGAATTTATTTATGATACCTTCCCATCATCTCTGCCAAGGGCAAAGCTCGAGGACATTGCGGTGCCCGTAGTGGTGCCTGCTCGAGCCCCACCGGTGCTAATCCTCGATGGGCGAATCGCCCCCGTACCCTGCATGATCGAGGGTTTCAAGATGAAGGTCTCGACATCGACTGTTAAGACCAACCACTTGGCAGACTATGCAGCCGAATTCCCCTTCAATGCGGGGACTGTTCTCGCTCTACCAATTACAAAGGGGAGGATGCTCGACGGTTATGGGCCATACTTCCCCATCAGTCGACATGCGATGTGAGCGGGCTTTCGCTTGCCGGTCCCTCAATTTATAAGGGACGTTCTCGAAGTTGAGCCTTAGCCCCACCTAGATCCATCCCAACTTCTGGAGGCACGCGACAGCGTTTCAACTTCGTTGTCAAGAGATTGGCTACACACCCTCCACCCACCTTTTTTCGAGCATTATACAAGGGTCTCGTTAGATGCACTTATCAATAGATCCCTTAGTATAAGATTCCCTACAATGAGACTGGGTGGATTCATCGATGGATCTTAGTGAAGCCCCCTAAGGAGCACCGTGTGAATCATATCATCCGCCTATCTGGAGTTCGTGAGTGGAGCTCTTTGTATAGCAGCGAACAGCTCGAGAAGACTAATAATGATTTCTGCTCGTTCTAAAAGTAGAGATTGAATAAATATAACAAAATCCAACTATCGACTTCCTCGCTCGACGAGGACTTATCTTAATTCCTCCTCCTTGCCGTAGAGGTCTTCTTTTTTAGAGTTTTTCCTTATATTAGTTATGACGTATTGCAATATATCTAACTGGTTTCTTGATGGTGCAGATTCGTCCTTCGTCTTTATGAACATAGAGGAGGATGAGGACCATGTGGTCCCCCCCCACCACGCTCCGGCCAACATGGTGGTGATGCTTTCGAGTTTGGAGGATCCGCCGTTGGCGCTTCCGACGACCGAGATCCTTCCCGAGGTACCATTTTCCCGTCTGGCCAGCTGAAAAGGAAAAAGGGATCCTCCTCAAAGACTTTGTCACAACCCAACAAGAAGCGGCACGTGGTGAAGGAGATGGCCACACCCTTAGTTTCATTGATGACCCCGGGAACCTCTGACTCCCCGAGCATCATGGGGGCCCGTCTAGTAAGAGCTCGGGAGTCTTTTTGTTAACACCTGAGCTCCCTCGCCAGGCAATGGCTCGAGCCATTCCTATACCATATCCACCTCCCTCGATCAAGAAAATGACGGAGGACGAAGCGGTGGAGGAGGCGCAGTTGCTAGCAGGGGTGATTTATTGTGGGTTTTGGGCTTGGGTTATCGTCTTTCTTTGGTTCTCATCTTTGATTTCTTCTCTTCTTCTCAGACTGTCCACTTGTGTATGGCTGCAATGACAAAGATCGGGAGCCAGACTCAATGGGATACGGCCGAGTTGTCTAGGAGTTACGATGAGCTGACAAGAACGGTGAACGATCTGAAGGCTATGGCCATTAAGCTTCAAGAGGATGTTGCGAGCGAGAAGAAGCGTCTATAACTTTCCCTCGACGAGAAAGACAGATGTATTAAGGAGAAGACCATTGAGCTAGCATTGGGACTCGAGAGGATATCGAAGGTGGAATCCGAGAAAGACCCCCTCGCATGAACTTCAAAAGATGAAGGACAATCAAGAGATGATGCTCGTGCGGGCCTGCCAGGAGGCAATCGACAAATACGCCTCTGGTCACCGCGAGGGCTCTCGCAAGCGGTTTCTTGCTCAATATCAAGTGAATGCATTTTGTGAGGTGGACAAGCTTCAAGCGGCCGAGCGGGGGCTTCCGAACTTTGTGATCGACAACAAGAAGATGTATGGCTATTCCTTGATCCCTTCCGAATACTCTCCAGCTCCTATTGGCGTCTACGTCCAGGACGATGATCACACCCTCGAAGCATGGGTCGTCACTACTGTTCCCAAAGCGAGCACACCCACTCTCGTACGCGAGCGCGAGGTGCCGAGTGGTGCAGCAGCCTTTTCGAAGGCTAAGCGTGCCATGAACACCGCGAAGAAGATCGCCTTTGCAGAAGTAATTAAATGAATATAAAAAACTAGACTTAAGTAATGTATATTTATAACATATATGATACCTAAATTATAAAACAGAAAAGTAATAATAACTTAAAAATAGAAGTCTAAAACATTCGAAAATGAAAAAAATATAGATTGAAAAATGATGAATACTTGTACAAAGTAAAAAAGATGAAATAAGAAGTAGTAGTAGTTTTAAAAAAGGGAGCTAATCAGACTTGAACCCATGATCTCTTGACATTAAGAGCAAAAATTACTAGACATATACCACTACATCAAGACTACTTATTATCTATCTGGTTAATTTTATAAATATATTCAAATATTACAAACTAACATACATATATATTATTGTACGGTAGGAGGACCGCAAGGGGGTGCCCCCTCGCCCCCATGTGGCTCTGCCCCTGAATACACGATAATTATAAAGAACATGAAGAGGAACCTGATCTCAAGGTGATTATCACCTCCAGGCAACGTTCAAAAGATGTTTGGTTTGAGGATATATATATTCTGATAATATCATGTACTGAATTTATATTTTAATATAAAAAATTTTAAACAAAGTATTACTTGTGAAGAATTCAAAGACAAATATTTAAATATGTCAGAATTTTAGATGTTCGAGCAATATGCACACAACATATTGATGTCACCAAAAATACTGTAAAAGTTACTTGTATGTCACTCAATTTAAAAACTTATGCACACTATATGACAATTTAAAAATACTATATAACGTCACTAAAAACATATGCACACTATATGACAATTTTAAAAAAGTGGAATATATGAATACACTATGAAAGTTACTTGTATATCACTCAAACATATTTAAATTGGGGACAAAAATCCTCACCGGATTTTTCCACATTTTTCTTTGACACAATACGTATTTGGTTTATTATGATTTTATTGTTGGAACCCACTTTTTTTCTCAACTTTCAGCCACGTTTTCAGTGGGTTCTGGTCGCGGAATTGCCGGATAAGGGAGTGTTGGCTTTGTCTTCTCGAGCACTTGAACATAGAGTGTACATAGTGTTCTAAAAAACCTGGCTAGGCGGAGCCTAGGCCCCGCCTAGGCGGCACCGTAACATTCCGACTAGGAGCTAGTCCTTTTTTGCTAGATGGTGGAAAAAAACTCCCCTGCCTAGGAGGCTACGCCCTCCTAGGCGTTTCATTTTTTTCTTGGCAAGGATACGCATTCTTTTTTAAAATGGGTATGCGTTTTTATTTAGCTTATAAGTTAAAAATCAATCCCACCCTCTCGTTTGTCCCACGCGTCTGGCTCTCACCTCTCACCCCTCTCCCTCTTAATTGAGAACTTTGTTATCCCTACTACCTCTCACCTTCATCTTGTCATGCCATCACCTCTCATCCCACCGGCTGCCTCTCACCTCACCTCTCCTCCCACCTCTCACCCTTGTTTGACTCTCCATGTCCCTCTTACTCGTATTGCGACCAACGTCCGCTAAGAGCCTATGATTGCGACTATGACTTATGGATAATTATTTAATATTACTTACGTTGCAACATGTGTTGAAAACTGTATGATTTTTGCTTGTTGTGGTCTTGTGCATCTTATTTATGACAAATACTATAAATTCTATGAAGTTTGGGTGATTAATTAGCAAATTATGTGCTTATATTAAAATTACATAGTTAAATTATGAATTACTACAAAAACTATGAATCAATATATTTTGATTTAGTTTTCATATAAGGAATTATATTAAAATATAAAAATAAGTGTTATAATATTGATCCGTCTAGGCTCCCGCCTAGGCACTTAGGCGCTAGCCCCCCCCCCCTCACCACCTAGTACCCGCCTAGCGTTTTTTAGAACATTGAGTGTACATACGCACAAATCGGGTTCCAAGTGAATGAGAAATGATAGTTTAAAGTGGGTACATGAAAGGTACTAAATGCATAAATTTTGGGTTATGTAGGTTCGTGTTTATTAAGCCACTATTGTTCAATGTCTTCTATAGAAAACACGTGTTTGATCAGCTATTGTTCGCTGTCACTAAGGTTCATTAAGCCTTAGTTGCGCTTAACAAGGATTCAATTGCGCTTTGAATACTTGGCTTGCTCTTAACCTATGACGAACTATTATTAATGAATTTACTAAAGTCCTTAAGTGCGGAAAAGGTTAGACAGACAATAAAGCGCGCTTTAAGTTGTTAAAGCGCACCTATATTTGCACACACAAGAATTTCCAAACGGTGAGAACCCTAAGTCACTATTTGACTCGGGATAAAACTCACTACTACACTTGTATTGATTAAGAAAGGATTACAATCTCTCGCTTCAACACTTGAAGCTCACTCGTAAGCACTCTCTTTACAATACTCTGAGTTCAGCTCTGAAGAACAAGAAGGCACTCTCAACACTCTCTGATTACAAACGAAATATCTCTTAAGCTCTCTCTAGCTTCCTATATTCTCTCGGTTTGCAATACCTAGAGTAAATGCAATAGTACTCTATTTATACACAATCCTTAAGCTAAACCTATAACTCAATTTGTGTAACAAACAAAGACTAAGCACAATGCCACCTCATCAATCCGTGTGCCTTGATCACTTCACCAGAATTAATCAACGGCATGGAGTGAATTGGTTTTGTTCTTCATGTGTTGATCCACGCCACATAAGCAATCCGTGTGCTTCAAGCTCTAACAAACTCCTGCCATGCTGGCGATCCCTGGAGTGGCGTCCCAAAGAGTGTAAAGTTCTTCTCGCACCTTCTTGTGCACGCAACTTGCACTCTCCCGCTTTACCAGCCTTCGTAGCGTGTGGATTTGTTCTTCTGTGCTCTGGCGCACCCTAAACTTCAGTGGAACCTCGTGGTCAACTTTCTTCAACTTCATTCAAGCGCGTCTCTATGCCCTCGAAGCTCGATCACTCTTACTTCTTGGTCTTGAATGGATTTATTAAACACCGTTTGCGAAACTTACTTTCTCCGCTTGGTGTTAAGCGCGACTGTGACCAGTCAAGCGCATCTCTAAGTGACTTAAGCGCATCCTTACAAATATGGAAATGACCTGGAAGGCTTAAAAACACTAAGAGATTAAACATATTAGTTTGTTATCACCAAAACAAAGAGAAATAGATTAAGCTTTAACAAGACGATTAAAGCTCAACTAACAATTTCCCCCTTTTTGATGATGACAAACTATAAACAGGTAAGCTCGTGAATACTTTCTTAAGTGACTAAAATGAAGGCAATAATATCAATTTAATCAAGTATTCAGATTCGGAATTGGATCAAAGTATCTTACCAAAGTACTTAACCATACCAGTTTTCAATTTCCCCTGAATTCAAGCACGATCTCACACTTCCCCCTTAATCAAAGAGGAATGTACCTGTGTTTTTCCCCCTTTTGACATCATCGAAAAATTCAAAGCAGAGTTATACGGTAAGAAAAATAGTAGAGCGCGCTTGCTAGCTAAGACGTCAGACAAAGCTCAAAGAGAACATTAAGCAACTAAAGTAAGGAATAGTCACGTCAGTAAGGCTCTCAGGGATATAAAAATCAAACGCATACTTCATTAACATTGGTCACAAACTGTCACAATAGAGGTTAGAACCCTAGCGAGCTAATTCACAAAAAACATAAACAAAGTAGAGAGAAAAGAGAGTCAGCAAAAGCGCTTAAAAGCACAACCATCACAACAGCTTAAGAACTACCACCCCGTTCATCGTCAAACTTCTCCTGAACCAGCTTCAGCATAGACGACATAATCTCAACCATCTCACTAAGACGCTTCTCAACCCGCTCTTGATGCGCTTCCATCGAAGCCACTATAACTGAAAGATCAGCAGAGCTAGAGGAGACCCGAGCGCGAGGGCTCAGCTCAGAGCGCGAGCTAGAATGGGGTTTCTCCTCAGACTTGGGTAAGAGAATGGCGACGATGGCATCCGTGGTAAGGAAAGTAGAACAAGCATAATCGGGGAGAGAATTGTCGTACAAACCGTCTGCTCGAAGCATCTTGCAAATAAGGTGTGGGAAGGGCAGAGGACCGGATGTGGCAGCGCGACACAACACCAAATGGCTCATCATGAGCTGAGCAGTGTTGATGACCTGATTAGAAATAACGGCGGCCATAATGCAACAGTCAGCTATAGTAACCTTATCACGATCATAATCTCTTGGCGTGATGTTGGTGATGATGAAGTGGTGGAGTAAGCGCTTGGCGGGGCGAAGCAGATCAACTGTAAGCGCACCCTTAGGCACATTTGGTCCAAACACCGTCTTCTTTAGCGTAGTAGCACCAGCTGGCCAGTTTTTCTTGTAGAGCCGGCCGAACCCACTAGACTGCTCCGTCATCCCAATAGCCTTTGCAAGATCTTTAACACAAAAGCATTCTTTAGCATTACCTTTCCATGTGAAGTTTACCGAGCTGTATTCAGGATTAGGCGCTGAGTACTCCAGAGTAGCATTGAATTGGTAAACCATGGCGTTGTTGCAGCGTGCTGGTTCTGTCTCAAGCGTATCCCATCCTTGAAAGCTCAACCAGGTGGCAAAGCAAGCGACATGGGAGGAATCTTGAAGGCCGGTTAACAGGTCAGGAGTCACTATCTCCGGAAACAAGAAGGAGCGCTTCTGCACACCCTGAGGAATGAGAGGAAAGTCAGTCAAGCCTATTACCTTGGTGCGCTTGGATCTGGTTGAAGCGCCAACCGGTTTCTGCTCAGGAGGAGGGGACTCGTGCTCGGAACCATCTGAGGACTCAACATCCTCTGAAACAGGTGGTGGAGGAGCTACGGCCTTGCGCTTTTTACCCTTATGGCGAAGCGCGTCACTCTACCTATCAGGCTTCTGAGACTAGAGAGGAAGAGGAGACTGAGCACCAGTTCTGGGAAGGAGTTGAAACTCATCATCTGCGTCAGAGTCAGAAGGTATACTTGCCAAGAGCTCCTTAGGAGACTGTAAGGATTGCGCTGGAGTCCGGATTTTTGAGACAGGACGAGAGGGAGTGTCTATACTGAGAACTCCTTTACCTTTGGCTGGTGTCGTGTGAGACGTTTCGGCCTGAGGTCTTCCAAGCTCTTTAACTGGATCATAGCCAGCGAGATCTAAGTCTGAAGCGAGCAAATCCATATCAACTGGAGGATCATGTGAGAATATAGGTTTTAAGGGGTTGTCTGAGTGAGGAGATGGGTCATCAGTGCCGGTCAGGTCAATGGGAGGAGAGGCTGCTTTAGGAGCTGGGGACATGGTAGTTGGTGGTGGAGAGGCTGGTTTAGTGGAGGGAGAAGTGACTTCATGAGATGCTGGGGTGTGTTGAGAGGCAGGCTGTGTTGAGGAGGAGGCCTGGACAATGGATTGGATCTTGGCCCGTGTCTCAGGGTCAAGCTCATGAAGGGCGCTGAGAACTTTGTCCATGGTAGTGATTGTAAGTGTAAAAATGGAGAAAGAGGGTAGGAGAAGAGAGTAAAGGTAGGAAATAAGAGGAGGTAAGGTAGGATAGTGCGAAGAATACCTCATATATATAGCTCACTCAACAACTCCGTAGCCGCTTCAAACACCAATAAAAAAATAGAGCCGTTGCACCATCCAACGGTCCAATAAAAATCACGAATTCTGAGCTAGGCCTGCGCATAGCCCCCCCCCCAACGGCTATAATTATGACCGTTGCACTGTAAAAGGAGTCGTTACATCACACAAGGGGCACGCTGATTTGACCAAAAAAAGCATTTCTTCAAAGTTAAGCAAACCCAACTCGGAAGGAATTCCACCCAGATGCGCTACAAAGCGCGATACACTGTAAGACTGATATGCGCTGAACACTGAAGCGCATGCTGAATCACCCCTAAATACTAAAACCGAAGAAGCACAACACTGATTGGAATGAGTAGATGTAAGAGTGTGATGTCCAGTTCAATTCTCAAACTACAATGTAAAGAAATTTATGAATAGGAAGATGCACATTTCATATAAGGGATATTAGAGCATTCAATCACTCAAGTTGATGTGGAAGTATGTGCATATACATGTAGCATGGTAATTTGGGCTTTATGTCACCAAATGAATACTTCTCTAATGTAGAGATCAATAAAGGACGAGAGAAGCGTTACATCTAGTCAGGATAAGGACACCTATGCAATGGATCATTTCTTAGGAAAGTAATATGGGTAGAAGACGATCACCATTGTCACGTTTTTGGCAAAGAAGAGCATGCATGGACTAGGATTATATCAAATCGAGCCAAACAAGTCAGACAAGTTCAATACTAATTCATTTCAATGATCAACTAAAAGCATGAAAGACTCAAAGCTATCAAGCGCAAGCGACCATAGTTCGTACCTTGATACTAAGCTCGCTAGTTCTAGTCAAATAGAGGAATACTTACAGTTCCATTGCCTCGAAGCTAATGGAGTCGAATAAGGCCAAGCTGAACCCTGAGGTTTAGGAATACCTAACGATTAAGCGCCTTAGTGAAGATATCTGCCAATTTCCCTTCTGAAGATACGTGAATAAGCTCAATATGCTTGCGCTCCACATGGTCTCGTAGAAAGTGATGTCTTACGTCAATGTGCTTCGTTCTTGAATGATGGACAGGGTTCTTCGAAACACATATAGCGCTAGTATTATCACAAAATATAGATATAGTGTCAAGAGTAATACCATAGTCAACGAGCTGTTGCTTTATCCACAACACTTGAGCGCAACATTGCGCTGCAGCTATGTATTCGGCCTCAGTCGTTGAAAGCGCTGTACAGTTTTGTTTCTTGGATCCCCAGGAGACTAAGCAAGGGCCAAGGAATTGTGCATACCACTAGTGCTCTTTCTATCAGCCAAGTAACCTGCATAATCTGCATCGGTATAGCCAACAAGAGAAAGACCGCCCCCTTTGGAATACCAAAGGCAAAGATCGTCAGACCCTTTCAAATACCTGAAGATGCGCTTTACATGAGAAAGGTGAGAAGCGCGAGGGTCTGACTGTGATAAAGCGCATACACTAACAGCAAAAACAATATCTGGACGTGAAGCAGTTAAATACATTAGAGAACCTATCATACCTCGATACATAGTTTCATCTACCTTCTCAGCCATTAGATCTTTGTCCAGTTTTGTAGTAGTTGAGAGAGGACTAGGACAAGGTTTGGAGTTCTTCATTTGATACTTCTTAAGCAACTCTTTGATGTATTTCTGCTGGTGAATCTCAATGCCTTCATCCATTTGGTTTACTTGAAGCCCTAGAAAATACTTGAGCTCACCAATCATGCTCATACTGAACTTGAGGCTCATGGTGTTCTTAAAATCTTCTACAAGCTGCAAGTTAGTAGAACCAAATATAATATCATCAACGTAGATTTGAACAATGAGAATATCACCTTTCACTTCCCTTATGAAGAGGGTTTTGTCCACCAAACCTCTCTTGTAGTCATTTGCCAACAAGTACTTAGATAGACAGTCATACCAAGCACGAGGGGCTTGCTTTAGTCCATAGAGCGCTTTGTCAAGAAAGTACACGTGGTCTGGATAAGCTGGATCTTCAAATCCTGGTGGTTGCTTGACATAGACCTCCTCATTAAGCTTACCATTGAGGAAGGCTGTCTTCACATCCATTTGAAATAGCTTGAATCCTTTGTGCGCTGCGTAAGCTATCAACAGTCAAATTGCCTCTAGACGAGCTACTGGTGCGTACGTTTCATCATAGTCAATGCCTTCTTGTTGATTGTAACCTTGTGCAACAAGACGCGCTTTGTTTCGTACCACCACTCCACTATCATCCAGCTTGTTTCTGTATACCCAACGCGTACCAATAATGCTTCTATCACCTGGCCAGGGTACTAGATGCCAAACTTGGTTGCGCTTGAACTCCTCTAACTCTTCTTGCATGGCTATTATCCAATCTGGATCTTGAAGCGCAACTTGTATGGACTTGAGTTCCTGTAAAGAAACAAAAGCACTACAAGCAAGCATGTTACGAACGTTAGAGCGAGTCTGGGTACCTTTTTCATACTGAGATATGATCGCAGAAACTGGATGAGAGTTCATCTGTTGATAATCGCGCACGGTGACCTCTGTATTGTCTGGTAGCTTCATCGTTGTGGTTTTGGATAAGCTTTCACTACCACCAGAAAGGCCACTGGGTCCCGCTTGAGGACTTCCAGGTTGCGCTTCACCATTGCTAGGTCCCGCTTGAGAGCTAGAAGGGGTAGAAGAAGTAACAGAGGGAGTTACCTGACCTGGAGAAAGAGGTGAAGGAGGATCAAGAACGTCAAAGGATGGGCCACTTCCATGATCTACATTCTGAGTGTTGTCCTCTGGAGTTGCTTCTTCACTAGGAATGCATGCTTTTGTGGCCAAGGGCTGAGAAGCGCATCTTCCACCATCATCATTGTCACTTTCCATACCTGAAGAAGGGATAGAAGGTTGCGCTTGAGGACTGGGAAGAGAAGCTGGAAGTAGATCATGACTGGAAAATGGATCATCGTTGATTTCTGAAACACTTTCAAGCTCTACTTCATTGAATTTCACATGGATGTTATCTTCTTCCCTCTGAGTTCTCAGGTTGAGTACTCTATATCCTTGACTAGTAGGTGCATATCCAAGGAAGATAGCCTCGTCATTCCTAGCATCAAATTTACCCAAAAGATCTCTCCCATTGTTATGGACGTAACACTTGCAACCAAACACCCTTAGGTGAGAGATATTCGGTGTACGCCCTTTAAGCAATTCATAGGGAGTTTTCTCAAGAATAGGCCTTAAGAAGGCACGGTTAGTTATATAACATGCAGTGCTCACAGCTTGAGCCCAATAGTATGAAGCGACACCACTAGAGAGTAGCATTGTACGTGCCATCTCTTGGAGTGTCCTATTCTTGCGCTCAACCACACCATTTTGCTCAGGGGTTCTAGGAGTAGAAAAATTATGATCTATACCCCTATCCTCACAAAATGATAGGAACTCACCATTCTTGAATTCAGTTCCATTGTCAGAACGAATTGAACAAATGGGGAGCCCTAGCTTCTTTTCCAGCAAAAGCGCAAGAGCTTGAAACTTTGCAAAGGTTTCGCTCTTGTGTTTCAAGAAAAGAGTCCAGGTATAGCGAGAATAATCATCAACTATTACAAAAATATAGCGATTACCTCCTTTACTCTGCGTTCGTAGTGGTCCACATAAGTCCATGTGGAGAAGCTCAAGGGGAGCTTTAGTCTGCACTACCTTGATAGAGGGAAAGGAGCTACGAGTCGCTTTAGCTTTTGAGCAGTCTGAGCATGAAGTCATGGATTCCACCTTGATGCGAGGAAGACCACGAACAAGATCTTTGGACTGAAGCTTGTTGAGTAGATGTAGACTTGCGTGTCCCATTCTCTTGTGCCAAAGATTTGTCGTTTCAGTGAGTGTAGCTAGGCAAAGGTTGCGCTTAGGAGAGAAGGAGTGGTCGAAGAGGTAAGTGTTGTCTATGCGCTTGCCCTTTAGAAGCACCTCTTGTTTAGGACTGACCACTGCACACTCAGTTGTACTAAACCATACCTTATTACCTCCTTGGTCGCATAGTTGTGCTACACTCATTAGATTGAACCGAAGGTTCTCTACTAAGTTTACATCTCCTATCTAAATAGCTTTGTTGAGATGAGCTTGTCCTTTAGCACTGATCTTCCCTTGCTTTTTGTCACCGAAGGAGACGCTGCCTCCTTCCTTAGCTTGGAATGAAAGTAGTAACTGTGGATCACCCGTCATGTGGCACGAGCAACCGTTGTCGATATACCACCTACATTTCATCCCAACCTGCAAAAGTAGAGATCAAGCTTTGATCTCCCATCGAAGCTTGCGCTTCGTGGGAATATTAGACATAGCTATTTCTGAGCTAGTCTTTTGGACTGGCTCATAATAGCTAGGATCGTTCAGATCTAACACAATGTGAGGTCGCGCTGGACGAAGCGCACCTCTGTGTCCAGAAGCGCAACCGTGCTCAACAGAAGACTGTTGAATACGTGTACGCTTGCCCTTATTTTTAGCCATTGGCTTATAGGGCTTACTCTTAAGGACCTTCAAGTCCTTGCACTCACGCTTGTCATGTCCATTTTGACCACAAAAGGTACAGTAATGGTTACCTCTTAAATAACCATACTTGCCCTTTCCCGGTCTAAATGGTTCTTTCTTTTGCAAGACAGGAGGCTGAGTTGGGGTATGCGCTTGTTTCTTATACAAATGATGCACTTTTTCCCCACGAAACCACTCTTTGGTTTCTGAAGGTTGTTCCTCAAGTACCTTTATTCTGCTCTTCAAATGAGAGTTTTCACTCTTGTAGGCAGTTAGGTCTTGTTCAAGTGATTTGATCTTAGAAGATAACTCACTTGCTTGAGGAGGAATGGAGGAAGAGGAAGATTCCTGGGGGTCATAACCCAATCCAGGTCTAGCTTTAACAAAGCCTGTTTGAGGGACAGACTTTGTTTCCACTAATTTAGTAAGAACATCAAGCTTTGATATGATCTGATCAAGCTTAACATCTTTAGTTGAGACAGAGTTACTTTCCAACCCTTTACCATGACAAAGTTCACAAGATTTAGAGAGGAGTGTGGTTTTGTCATGTAAATGTTTGGAAAGCTCAGCCAGTTCTTCCTTAGCATTATCAAGTTCAACAAGTCGTGCTCTAGCATCAGTTGCTAGAGACTTATGTTGAACCATAAGCTCTTTTAGAAGGAGGATAAGATTGCGCTTGGGAAGAATTTCAAGGTTCAGATCATTTACCTCAATCTCAGAGCCAGAGTCTGAGTCAGATGCGGCGCCAGCCATTAAGCACAAGTCAGGTTGCGCTCCATCTTCCGAATCGTCATCAGATTCTCCCCAAAGCGTGACGAACGCTTGTTTGGGGGGCTGTTTTGAGTTTGAGCCTGGATTCACTTTTGGATGAGGACACGCTTTTGCAAGGTGACCTTTCTCGTTGCAGTTGAAACAAGTGAAATCCCTGAGGTCGCGCTGCTTATAGGTAGAGTCGTGCTTGAGACCACCTTGTTTCTTGAAAAACTTTTTCACGAGCTTGGTCATCATAGCAACGTCCCTATCATCGTCGTCTTCTCCTTCATCATCATTTTCAAGCTTTTGGAGAACACGAGATAACTTGAGCGCCAGTCCTTTGTTCTCTCGTTCTGAGTGCTTTTCCTCGTTGTTCTTGATTTCCTGCACTTTGAATTTCCCTGCAAGAACAGAGATAGGCAATTCTCGAGTTTCCTTGGACTGAAGAAGAATTTGCTTGAGGGTTGTATACTTTGAGTTCACTCCATGAATGAACGCCATAGAATACTCCCAAGCTTTCTTCTCCATTCCAGCAGAAAGCATCTTATCATAGAGGATTTGACACCGAGAATGATAATCAGAAACGAGCTCATTTTCCCCCATTCGAATGGAGCAAAATTTGCGATTAAGCTCAAAGATACGGTTGTCCTTCATGTCATCACTACCTGAGTGCATGTTTATGATGGCTTTCCACATGGCTTGGGCAGTGGGGAGGGACATTACCTTGTCTATGTCTTTCCTTGAAAGAGCATTAAGAATGAGTTGTCGCGCTTTAGCATTCTTCTCCATCAGTTGGTATTCTTTTGCTTCCCATTTTGAGTCATCCGTTTCGGAGATCTTATCATCGCCCTTTTCAATAATCTTCCAGCACTGATAGTCCTTCTGCTGGATGTAATTCTTTGTCATTGTGAGCCACCATTCAAGTTCACCTTCAACAAGGACATGGGGCTTGGCGAGAGAAATGCCGAGGTTGAAACTTGCCATTGTTCGAGACTTGAGAATCCTTTTGAACCTGTAAAAGGATTAGTGCAAATAGATAATATGTAGCTCTGATACCAATTGTAGAAAACACGTTTTTGATCAGCTATTGTTCGCTGTCACTAAGGTTCATTAAGCCTTAGTTGCGCTTAACAAGGATTCAATTGTGCTTTGAATACTTGGCTTGCGCTTAACCTATGACGAACTATTAGTAATGAATTTACTAAAGTCCTTAAGTGCGGAAAAGGTTAGACAGACAATAAAGCGCACTTTAAGTTGTTAAAGCGCACCTATATTTACACACACAAGAATTTCCAAACGGTGAGAACCCTAAGTCACTATCTGACTCGGGATAAAACTCACCACTACACTTAGTATTGATTAAGAAAGGATTACAATCTCTTGCTTCAACACTTGAAGCTCACTCATAAGCACTCTCTTTACAATAATCTGAGTTCAGCTCTGAAGAACAAGAAGGCACTCTCAACACTCTCTGATTACAAACGAAATATCTCTTAAGCTCTCTCTAGCTTCCTATATTCTCTCGGTTTGCAATACCTAGAGTGAATGCAATAGTACTCTATTTATACACAATCCTTAAGCTAAACCTATAACTCAATTTGTGTAACAAACAAAGACTTAGCACAATGCCACCTCATCCATCCGTGTGCCTTGATCACTTCACCAGAATTAATCAACGGCTTGGAGTGAATTGGTTTTGTTCTTCATGTGTTGATCCACGCCACATAAGCAATCCGTGTGCTTCAAGCTCTAACAAACTCCTGCCACGCTGGCGATCCCTGGAGTGGCATCCCAAAGAGTGTAAAGTTCTTCTCGCACCTTCCTGTGCACGCAACTTGCACTCTCCCGCTTTACCAACCTTCATAGCGTGTGGATTTGTTCTTCTGTGCTCTGGCGCACCCTAAGCTTCAGTGGAACCTCGTGGTCAACTTTCTTCAACTTCATTCAAGCGCGTCTCTACGCCCTCGAAGCTCGATCACTCTTACTTCTTGGTCTTGAATGGATTTATTAAACACCGTTTGCGAAACTTACTTTCTCCGCTTGGTTTTAAGCGCGACTGTGACCAGTCAAGCGCATCTCTAAGTGACTTAAGCGCATCCTTACAAATATGGCAATGACCTGGAAGGCTTAAAAACACTAAGAGATTAAACATATTAGTTTGTTATCACCAAAACAAAGAGAAATAGATTAAGCTTTAACAAGACGATTAAAGCTCAACTAACATCTTCTAAGGTTCATTAAGTCTTAGCTGCACTTCTCAAGTATAGAATTGCGCTTTAATACTTGGAGATGCGCTTGACCAGTGTAAGACACTTTGTAATTGATTTACTAAAGTCCTTAAACACGAAAGAGGTGAGACAACAATAAGAGCGCGCTTTAAGTGTTTAAAGCACACTAAGATTTACACACAAAGAGTTTCCAAACGGTGAGAACTCTAAGTCACTAATTGACTCGGGATAAAACTCACCACTACTTTGTATTGATAGAAGCAGGTTACAATCTCTCGCTTCAACTCTAGAAGCTCACTCGTAAACTCTCTCCTTACAACACTTGAGTTCAGCTCTAGAACAATGGCACTTCACCTCTCTCGATTACAACTGAGTTAACACTTAAGCTCTCCTAGCTTCTCTCTGAATTCCTCACTTTGTAATACCTAGAGTGAATGCAATAGTCCACTATTTATACACAAAACTTAAGCAACAACTCTAACTTAATTTTGTGTAACAAACTTAGACTTATCACATTGCCACCTCATCAATCCGTGCGCCTTGATCAAATTGTAAGAGATAATCAGCCGCTTGGATTAATTTGGTTTTGTTCTTCAACTTGTTGATGCACGCCACCTCAGCAATCCGTGTCCACTGCGCTAACTAACTTCCTCCACGCTGGCGATCCCTAGATATGCGTCTCAAAGCCTTCAAGTTCTTCTCACACCTCTTGTGCACGCAACTAGAATTCTCCCGCTCACCAGCCTTCCCTTGCATTTCGGTAGTTCTCTTCTGCGACAACGTACACCCGGTGCTATGGTGGAACCTCGTGATCAACACTTCTTCAACTTCATTCAAGCGCATCTTCTATGCCTTAGAAGATCGCCTATACTCACTTCTGGACTTGAATGGGATTATTAAACACCGCTTGCGAAACTTGCTTTCTTCGCTTGGTGTTAAGCGCGACTGAGACCAGTCGAAACGCATCTCTAAGTGACTTAAGCGCATCCCAGCAGATATTACATTAACCTGGAAAGCTTAAAAACACTAAGAGATTAAATATATTAGTTTGTTATCATCAAAACAAAGAGAAATAGATTAAGCTTTAATAAGACTATCAAAGCTCAACTAACAGGTTATAAACCTATCCCACATCGGATTTGAGGAGAAGAATTGTCCTCTCTATATAAGACAATTCAACCATCAATAATTAAATGGGTTGAGTATGGAGGATACTTCACCACACAAGCGCGTGGTCCGGTCCAGTCGTTTGGCGATGGGCCTTCAACCTGGTCAACAGACGAGCCCAATCAGCATGATCTCACCCACCTCCTCGATTTTCTCGTGCGGTTGAAAAAGACTGATCATCTGTTTTAAATCAACAACGCGCGGGGGTATTATGAATCTGATTCTATACATTCCTTGTCAATTTATATTCTTTTATTTGCTTCTTACTTACAGATTTCATATGCATGAATTTACAGTTCTAACAATATTAATTCATAACTTTACATTAAATTATCCCTCAATTTATAAGGGACGTTCTCGAAGTTGAGCCTTAGCCCCACCCATATCCATCCCAACTTCTGGAGGCACACGACAGCGTTTCAACTTCGTTGTCAAGAGATTGGCTACACACCCTCCACCCACCTTTTTCAAGCGTTATACAAGCCTACCACTTATCTATGGGGTCTCGTTAGATGCACTTATCAATACATCCCTCAGTATAAGATGCCCTACAATGAGACTGGGTGGCTTCATCGATGGATCTTAGTGAAGCCCCGTAAGGAGCACCGTGTGAATCATATCATCCGCCTATCCGGAGTTCGTGAGTGGACCTCTTTGTATAGTAGTGAACAGCTCGAGAAGACTAATAATGATTTCTGCTCGTTCCAAAAGTCGATATCGAATAAATATAACAAAATCCAACTATCGACTTCCTCGCTCGACGAGGACTTATCTTAATTTCTCCTCCTTGCCATAGGGGTCTTCTTTTTTAGAGTTCTTCCTTATATTAGTTGTGATGTATTGCAGTATATCTGACTGGTTTCTTGATGGTGCAGATTCGTCCTTCGTCTTTATGAACATAGAGGAGGATGAGGACCATGTGGTCCCCCCCCCCACCACGCTTCGGCCAACATGGTGGTGATGCTTTCGAGTTTGGAGGATCCGCCGTTGGCGCTTCCGACGACCGAGATCCTTCCCGAGGATACCATTTGCCCGTCCGGCCAGCTGAAAAGGAAAAAGGGATCCTCCTCCAAGACTTTGTCACAGCCCAACAAGAAGCGACACGTGGTGAAGGAGATGGCCGCGCCCGTAGTTTCATTGATGACCCCGGGAAGCTCTGACTCCCTGAGCATCATGGGGGCCCGTCTAGTAAGAGCTCGGGAGGCTTTTTGTTAACACCTGAGATCGCTCGCCAGGCGATGGATCAAGCCATTCCTATACCATACCCGCCTCCCTCGATCAAGAAAATGACGGAGGAAGAAGCGGTGGAGGAGGCGCAGTTGCTAGCAGGGGTGAATTATTGTGGGTTTTGGGCTTGGGTTATCGTCTTTCTTTGGTTCTCATCTTTGATTTCTTCTCTTCTTCCCAGACTGTCCACTTGTGTATGGCCTCAATGACAAAGATCGGGAGCCGGACTCAACGGGATACGGCCGAGTTGTCTAGGAGTTACGATGAGCTGACAAGAATGGTGAACGATCTAAAGGCTATGGCCATTAAGCTTCAAGAGGATGTTGTGAGCGAGAAGAAGCTTCTACAAGTTTCCCTCGACGAGAAAGACAGACGTATTAAGGAGAAGACCATTGAGCTAGCATTGAGACTCGAGAGGATATCGAAGGTGGAATCCGAGAAAGACGCCCTCGCATGAACTTCAAAAGCTGAAGGACGATCAAGAGATGATGCTCGTGCAGGCCTGCCAGGAGGCAATCGACAAATACGCCTCTGGTCACCGCGAGGGCTCTCACAAGCGGTTTCTTGCTCAATACCAAGTGAATGCATTTTGTGAGGTGGACAAGCTTCAAGCGGCCGAGCGGGGGCTTCCGAACTTTGTGATCGACAACAAGAAGATGTATGGCTATTCCTTGATCCCTTCCGAATACTCTCCAACTCCTATTGGCGTCTACGTCCAGGACGATGATCACACCCTCGAAGCATGGGTCGTCACTACTGTTCCCAAAGCGAGCGCACCCACTCTCGTCCGCGAGTGCGAGGTTCCGAGTGGTGCAGCAGCCTTTGCGAAGGCTAAGCGTGCCATGAACACCATGCGAAGAAGATCGCCTCTGGCTCAGCTCCTCCCTCTTCGACCGCACCTTGATATTTATTTCTACCCTTAAACAATGTTAACATTTTATGGCCCCTAGGGGTCTGTAATATAACTCTTTCACTTGCTTTGTTACTTTGAATTACTTTCATACTTTGACTTAGTTTTTTTTTGTTTCACTTGCCTTGTTATTTCCTTTCTTCCACAACCCAGTCTACTACCCCCTGCCTTTTTTACCATATGCCTTAAGCGTATGTGAGAAAAGGTATCTTACAGGGTTATGGGCCGTAATGATCAATGATATAGATGGTGTAAAGTACCACATAAATTTCATTTGCAAAGTTGTATAATATTCTATCGTACAAGCATACTGGCATAGTCGAGTATGTGGCATAAAGAAGAAGACATCTAAATAACAAGATTCGTTCATTTTGCAATAAATTAGTATAGACTCCTTTCTTGAGTTATCCGTGATCTATTGTTGTGCGTTCCTGTGCGTTGGTCCGATTTGGACGTGTCTGCAGACCCCTTATCTTTAGTACTTGTTTGTCCGGGTATTTATGTGTAAAGTGCCCCTGTGATATTTTATTTCAATGTTATGGCATTTTGTAAGATATGCTCGCTTATTGTATTACACATGTCTCGACGTACCTTAGCGTAGACTGTAGCCCAGCTTCTAGGGGTTGTGTCGCTTAATATGTGTGATTCTTAATTCTTCCTGTGAAATAAACGGATTTTTGCATTTATGATCGTCGAACCGTAATGAATATCATGAGCTTGTGAAGGTTTTTACCTTGTTTGTTGCTCGTGACTGGCTCGAGGCCTTGTGCCTCAAGGATGCAGTCCAAGCTGATGATGTTGCTTGTGGATGGCTCTAGACCTCGTGTCTCAAGGGAGCAGTTCAAGCTGATGATGTTGCTCGTGGCTTGCTTGAGACTTCGTGTCTCAAGGACACAGTCCAAGCTGATGATGTTGCTAATGACTGGCTCGAGACCTCGTGTCTCAAGGACACAGTCGAAGCTGGTGGTGCTGCTTGTGACTGGCTCGCGGCTCTCTGCCCTCGAGGACGCGGTCCAAGCTGGTATGAGTGTTCGTGACTGGCTCGAGACCTCATGCCTGAAGGACGCAGTCGAAGATGGTTCAATTACTCATGACTGGCTCGGGGCCTTGTGCCCCAAGGACGTAGTCCAAGCTAAGTGAGTTCTACTGCGAGACAAGTAACTATGTGTTAGGGTTTCAAATATCTACGTGGGAGTGCACGTATGTTAGTTTGATATTCGTACCTTATTTGGTCGAGTGAGTATGGCTCTCTCACTTGTACCGTTAATGCCCTGACGATCCCTAATGCGTTGCCTCGCCTATCATACACGATTTGTGTTATGGCTTGTTTCGATACTTAGCAAATGCATGATGTGAGTTTAAGCATGCGTTAAATGTTAAATAAGTTTTGATGAGATTTTATGTACCTTGAGCGAGGCGTGTGGGTGCTATGGGTAGTATTTAGGGAGCCGCATCACATTCCATGAATTTGCGATGCGGTTCCTAGCACAATCCTTGAGCTTGTATGCCCCTGGCGCTACTTCGGCCTCGACGATGTATGACCCTTCCCAGTTCGGGTCCAGCTTACCCCCTTTTGTCTTTCGCATTACTAAGTCTCCCTTGACGAAGCCTCGAGGCTTGATTTTCTTGTTGTAATACTTTGCCACATTAGCCTTGTGATTTGCTGCCCTTATAGTAGCCAATTCTCGGGATTCTTCTCGAAGATGTAACTCTTGTTTCATCTTCTCGGTGTTCTTATCTTCGTCATATTGAGTGATTCTATCGGTTGGGAAAAGGTGCTCGACCGGTACCACTGCCTTGACGTCGTAAGCAAGGGCAAATGGCGTTTCTCCTGTGGCTTTCTTTATTGTTGCTCGGTTTGCCCATAACACGAGGGGTAGCTTCTCGGCCCACAGGCCTCGTACACCATCAAGCCTCTTCTTCAGGTCTATTACGATGATTTTATTTGCCATTGCAATGAGGGTGTGCCACAGATGTGAATTTTAGTCTGATCCCGAGGTCCTTACACCACTTGACGAGCTTTGGTGTATTAAACTAGGGTCCCTTATCTATCACTATGTCCTGTGGCAACCCATACCGGCATATGATATTTTACCATATGAATTTTTTTCATGGCTTGGACATTCGTGCGAGCTAGTGGTATGGCCTCGATCCATTTGGTGAAATAGTCGATGACCACAATTATAAACTCGAGTTGTCCTGGTGCCTTGGGCGAGAATGGACCCTACAAGTATAACCCTCACATGGTGAATGGGCACGGCCCTGCCATTATCTGCATTTCCACCCCTGGATGGTGACAGGCTGGTGCGTGAGCTTGGCGTGCTTTTCATGATCGTGCAATGTTCATCGTGTCTTCTCGCATGTACATCCAAAAATGCCCATGCCTTAGCGTCTTGAATACTAGGGACCGCCAGCCGGCGTGCGTCCCGCATAACCCTGCGTGAAGCTCGACGAGCATTTTTTGGCCTTCTTCCCTTGATAAGCACCTCAGTTCTCGTGACATGATCTTCTTTTTGTAAAGTTCGCCCTGGCATGCGAAGAACCTCGTGGCCTTGGCCTACAGCCGCTTGCGTTCTCGGGGATCGTCTGGAAGGTTTGTCTGGGAAAGATAATGCAGTATGGGGGTTCGCCAATTGTCCCCCGGGTTGTCGATGGTCATGAGTTCTAACTGTTCTGAGATTGATTTTGTTGTCTCTTGCTTTACGTTGATTAGCTTGGCTCGAGATGCGAGTTTGGCCAAGCCATCCGCCTGCTCATTCTCGTGTCATGGGATAGCGGTAATAAGGAAATGTCTGAACATACTACGCAGCCGTGCTACGCAGGCTTGATATTGAGGTAGAGTACCGGCTCTTGTCTCATAAACCCCCTGGACCTGCTGAACGACGACTTCGGAATTGCAGAAGCACTCTATTTCTTTCACTTGATTTTCGAGTGCTATTTCAAGCCCGATAATAAGTGCCTCATACTCTACCTCATTGTTGGTGGCTTTGAAGTCAAGTGTCACTGCGTGCTCGTATATATTGTTATCGGGCGAGAATAGGGCTATCCCAGCGCCGCATCCTCCGCTGTTTGCTGCACCATCTACAAATAGCTTCCACGGTTTGGTTGTTAAACATGAGGACCCTTCTTGCTCTTGAAAGATGGTCTCGACGATGAAGTCTTCCAATGCTTGTGCTTTTATGGATTGGCGAGATTGGTACTCTATGTCAAACTCCGAGAGTTCGACAACCCACTTGGTCATCCTGCCAGATAAAGTTGGTCGATGAAGGACCGCTCGAAGCGAGAGATCGGTTAGGACTTGTATGGTATGACAATGCTTTGCTAACAAAGTAAATAGGTTTCTGTTGTTCGTGTACCAGGAACGTGCTAGCTGTTTTTGAGTTAGAGGCGAGGTATAGTTGCAAGACCTCACCCTAGATGGGCGATGACAGGGTGGGTAGTTTGGCCAGATGCTCTTTTAGGTTGTTGAAGGCTGTCTGGCACTCGGGTGTCCAAGCAAACTACTTGGGCTTCTTTAGTATTTTGAAGAAAGGTAGATTGCGCTCGGCGATCTTTGCACAACACCGGCTTAAGTAGTTGACCGAACCCATGAACCTCTGCACCTCACGTGTTGTTCTTGGTGGCTTCATGTCTATTACTGCTTGAACTTTTGAGGGGTTCACCTGGATGCCTCTAGAACTGATTTGGAAACCCAAAAATTTCCCCTCGGTGACTCAGAATACACACTTCTTGGGGTTGAGGCTCATCCCGTATCGATGCAAGGTCTCAAATACCTCTCGCATGTCTTTTGGATGGTTTGTCTGGTTCTTGCTTTTTACTACGATATCATCTACGTATGCCTCGAGCGTCTTGTCGGGCTGTTCTCGGAACACCTTATCGACCAATCTCTGGAAAGTTGTCCCTGCGTTTTTGAGCCCGAACGGCATGACCCTATAGCAAAAGGTGCCCTTGTCCGTAATGAATGTTGTGTGACCTGCATCGGCCGGGTTCATCACGACTTGGTTGTATCCGGAGTAAGTGTCGAAAAATCTTAATGCCTCGTGGCCGGCAGTCGAGTCGACGAGCTGGTCTATGGATGGAAGGGGGTAAGTGTCCTTTGGGCACACTTTATTAAGGTCCGTGAAGTTGACGCACATGCGCCATTTTCCCGTGTCTTTCTTTGGGACCATGATAACATTAGCAAGCCATGTAGGGTACTGAATGGGCTGCACGAAGCCTGCCTTGAGAAGTTTAGCCAGTTCGGCCGCTGCAGCATCGTTCTTTGGGCCTGCCTATTTTTCGCTTCTTTTGTCGTTGAGGAGAAACTTTTGATCTATGGCGAGTGAATGGGTCATGCTCTCCGGGGGTATGCCTTTCAGACTCGAGGGGTCCACGCAAGTATCTCTCTCAAGGCCCCTAGCATGGATTCGATCTCTTATGTGACCTCTGGGCCAAGGCCCTGGACGACATATAAGTTCTTACCTTCCTCGCCAAAGGGTGATATGCAATGCTTCTCGACCTCAACAGTGTGTGGTGGACTATCTTCGCCCGAACTTGACCTGTTCGCTTCTCTGAGATCCAGGTCTGCTTTGTCCTCTATGCGTAGCGACCCGGATAGGTAAGTTGGTTTGCATGGACAACCTTTTGTCGTTCTTCTCGACCTGTATGTAGCATGTCTCGCTTTCCTCTTGATTACCCCTTGCAATGCCAGTGCCAGTTGGTGTGGGAAATTTGAGGCAAAAGTGGCTTATAGACACCACAGCCTCGAAGCGTGTTAACGAGTCTCGTCCCAAGATGGCGTTGTAAGACGATGCCAACGGGGATAACTTGGAAATCAATAGGGCAGGTGTGTCAAGGACTGTCTTCATCCCCCAAAATCATACCAATCGTCGCCACCCGCAGTGCCTTTATGGAGTCTCTAGTGAAGCCGAAGAGGTTAGCTTTTGTCGGTCTGAGTCGGGAAGGGTCGAGCCCGCGCTTTTGATAGGCCTCCCAGTACATGATGTATGTTGCACTGCCCGTATCGACCATTACTCTTTTAACAACCTTGGTCCCCAGCTGAATGTGGACGATAAGTGGGTCGGCTTTCTTGTTGGCCCACTCGACCACATCGGTATCAGAGAAACGCAACTGGTACGGACTACGCGTGGATTCAGCTATCAGCATCATCGGCTTTCCTTGGGGAAGGGGCGCGTTGGAAGCTCGTCTCTGCTCCCGACGACCAGGAAGTCGAGGTTTGTGGCGCCCCGTGATCGTCCCAACGAAGCCGTCTGGTCGAGGAAATTGAGGCGGCTGTGGTGCAAGTGGGGGGAGTTGGTTAGCTTCTCGGCCCTGTGCTCAGCAAGCTTCCATGATATGCCTATCCTCTGTCTGGGCTTCACGGAAAATGCTTCGACATTGGGCAGTCGAATGGTTGTTACTTCGGTGCCTCGCGCACCACACCTCTTGGCCCTAGGGCGTTGGTTGTCTTCCTCGTCCCACGTTCTCTTGCACGGTGGTCATCATATTTTGCACCGGGAATTGGGTTTGACCCTGGTGGCCTTGTGCTTGGAGAGCGGTATCCCTCGAGTGTTGTTCGGTCTGCCTCTTGGGTCCCCATGGTGTGTTTCCTTTTGACCGGTGCATGATGTGTGCCCCTGCTTCTTCGAGGGCTCAGTTCCATGGTTTCGCCCCGTGATTTTGTCGGACTCGATTTGTCCATAGGCCTTTTGCAGCATTCTATCATAGCTGAGGTAAATGTTCTGGTCATTGATCTTCCTTCCCAGTGTGTCCTTGAAATCAAAGTCGTCAATGAGTCCCCCGAAAAAGGCCTGCCGAGCACCATACTCGGTAATGTCATGCGCCTCGAGCGCTATTGTAGTGAACCTTCGAACATAAGATTCAAGGGTCTCGCCGACCTTCTGTTTGACCCCCTGGGTCTGCAACATCGTTACCTTATGCTTTTTGGAGGCGCTGAAGTGGGTGATGAAGCGCTCCTCCAGATCGTCGAAGCTCTGGATAATTCACTTGGGTAGTGACAGAATCCACGAGAGGGCAGTCCCGGATAGCGTGTTCGAGAAGCCTTTACACATGGTGGCATCATCAGCATTACATGCCAGCATGACATAACGGTATCGGTTGATATGGTCCCTAGGGTCCTCATTGCCCGTGTACTCTTTCGAGTTAGGGTACTTAAAGTCGTCCCGCATGGGGGTATTGACGATGCGATCTGCGAAGATAGTACCTCCTCGAGAGTTTGATCCCACACTGATTTGATGGCCGTAAAAAGGGACGGGTAAGGTGTTGTAGGGGCCACGTGGTCGTGGTCCCATGTGCTGCTCGTGGCTATGGTTCTTGGGCATTTTGTTGGCATAGGGGTTGTAATGAGGCTCGACGAGGTTTGGTGCAAGGGTCTAAGGTACGTATTGTTCGTAGGGTCTCGAGGGCAGATGGCGAGGCTCATGCAGATTGGGTGGCAAATACTGGGGCATGTAGGGCTCATGGATTCGCGAGGGTGAGCGCTGAGGCTCGTAGGGGAGTGCATTGGCTCGCAGGGTGCGTGCATGGGGCTCATAGGGCTCAGGAGGCCTTTCATGCTGGCCGTTTGGGTATTGGGGTGGTGCAGAGTGCCGACCCGGGCCGAGTGCTCGAGTGTTTTGTCGAGGCTGAGATTCTTAGTGGGCGAGCTCGTGCTCTCTCACGAGCTAAGCCTCCTCGTCCAACAGGGCTCTTGCCAGCTCGTCCTGATGACGCTGTCTTTCATCCTCTTCCTGATGAAGTCTTTGTTCCTCCTCTTCATGATATCTCTTGGTTTCCAACCAACGTTGATATTTGTTATACTCGGCGATGTTCGCGCTCATGTTTATGTTGCGACTCCGACATGTGTTGTCTCCTACCGAGGGGCCGGGAGCGTTAGCTGCTCGGGAGTTGGTTTCACGTCGTCTGCTCGACACGCTGGTTCGGCTAGCCATTTGGTACTCTTGCTTTGTTTAATTGCGTGAGAAAGAAACCACGGTCGGCGCCAGTGTTGAAGCCTAAGATCTCGTTGAGTCAACACGTCCCGTCGAGAGGCTGAGGTTCACTCTTGTCGTCCTGAACTGAGGGTAAAGACGGTTGAACGTTCCAAGAGTCCCGAATGCTCGTCAACCACCTTGTTCCGTCCTCGAGCGGGAACCTACACGACCAAACCCAGGGGAGAGGGGGCTTCCTCTGAATTTGGCTCTCCGACGCTCAAGTCAGTTGCAACTCAAACTCAAAACAGGGGATAGATAATATTTTATGCTCGAGGGCAAATAAGAAAAAAGAGTACTTTTAGCTCTGTATTTTGGCAGAGTTTTAGTACGGTAGAAATGTGATGATCTTTTCCGTACTCCGGATTCTAGTATTTATATGAGAGAGTTCTTTGAGTTTTTATTTATGAGTCTTCCTTTCTTTTATAAGAATAAAGTCCACCAGAATTATAGTAAGAGCGCGGGATCCGCCCCAACACCTTACATCTGATCCAACAACCGACCAGAACCTTTGGTAAAATATGGCGTGTAACCATCATGCCCAGGGTCTTTTGATGGATGCATATCAAACAGAGAATCACGAATCTCCTCAGCTGTTGGGCGCCATATTACGGCTTATGGGCTTACAAGTTATAATACCGCTTATGGGCTTTCCTTTCCAACCAGAAGCCCAATCTTACAGAATTACTTGGCTGCAGCTAACCTCATAGATTTGGTTCCATTGGATAATTGATTCCAGGCTTAGAAACTCTTGTTAAATCCACCCTTTTAGTAAAAAAATGGCTTCCCCAAAAAAAAAAAAACAGAGAAAATATGTCATTTTATTTACTTGGTCTTACACTGCTACATTAATTATTAACAGACACTAATACACGCAGTGACGGAGCTAGAAAATTATCCTTGGAGGGGCGACTTTTATTTTATTTTTTTCTTCCTTTTATTAGTCATTATACTGTTATGAATTATGATTTATTTATAATTATTTCTATACTTATGAAGTATTGTTTGATTATTTTAGTCATATCTCAAAGTAAATAAAGATGGTTAAGGTACGCCAAATATATGTAATGAATAAAAACTCAGTGATTTAAAACTTGATCTTTATAATACTTTTCATCTTTTGTTTGTTACTAAAACTCATCTATGTAAGATTAAGTTGAAATAAAATTTATATTGTTATAATAAAGGGAAAAATCAATGAGAAGAACATACACAACATAAATTTAAAATAATATAGATATTATACGCCAGGAATTATTTTAAATAAAAATTAATATAAAAAACTAGACTTAAGTAATGTATATTTACAACATATATGATACCTAAATTATAAAACATAAAACTAACAATAACTTAAAAATAGAAGTCTAAAACATTCAAAAATGAAAAAATATAGATTGAAAAGTGATGAATACTTGTACAAATTAAAAAAGATGAAATAAGAAGTAGTAGTAGTTTTAAAAAAGGGAGCCAATGAGATTTGAACCATGATCTCTTGACATTAATAGCACAAAATACTAGACATATACCACTATACCAAGACTACTTATTTATTTATCTGGTTAATTTTATAAATATATTCAAATATTACAAACTAACATACATATATATTATTGTACGGTAGGAGGACCGCAAGGGGGGTGCCCCCTCGCCCCCATGTGGCTCCGCCCCTGAATACACGATAATTATAAAGAACATGAAGAGGAACCTGATCTCAAGGTGATTATCACCTCCAGGCAACGTTCAAAAGATGTTTGGTTTGAGGATATATGTATTATGATAATATCATGTACTGAATTTATATTTTAATATAAAAAATTAAAACAAAGTATTACTTGTGAAGAATTCAAAGACAAATATTTAAATATGTCAGAATTTTAGATGTTCGAGCAATATGCACACAACATATTGACGTCACTAAAAATACTGTAAAAGTTACTTGTATGTCACTCAATTTAAAAACTTATGCACACTATAAGACAATTTAAAAATACTATATAACGTCACTAAAAACATATGCACACTATATGACAATTTAAAAAAAGTGGAATATATGAATACACTATGAAAGTTACTTGTATATCACTCAAACATATTTAAATTGGGGATAGAAATCCTCACCGGCTTTTCCACATTTTTCTTTGACACAATACGTATTTTGGTTTATTATGATTTTATTGTTGGAACCCACTTTTTTCCTCAAAACTTTCAGCCAAGTTTTCAGTGGGTTCTGGTCGCGGAATTGTCGGATGAAGGGAGTGTTGGCTTCGTCTTCTCGAGCACTTGAACATAGAGCGTACATAGTGTTCTAAAAAACCTGGCTAGGCGGAGCCTAGGCCCCGCCTAGGCCCCGCCTAGGCGGCTCCCTAACATTCCGACTAGGAGCTAGTCCTTTTTTGCTAGATGGTGGAAAAAAACTCCTCCGCCTACGCCCTCCTAGGCGTTCCGTTTTTTTCTTGGCGAGGATACGCATTCTTTTTTTGAAATGGGTATGCGTTCTTATTTAGCTTATAAGTTAAAAATCAATCCCACCCTCTCGTTCGTCCCACGCCTCCGCCTCTCACCTCTCACCCCTCTCCCTCTTAATTGAGAACTTTGTCATCCCTACTACCTCTCACCTCCATCTTGTCATGCCGTCACCTCTCGTCCCACCAGCTGGCTCTCACCTCACCTCTCCTCCCGCCTCTCACCCTTGTTTGACTCTCCGTGTCCCTCTCACTCGTATTGCGACCAACGTCCGCTAAGAGTCTACGGCTGCGACTATGACTTATGGATAATTATTTAATATCACTTACGTTGAAACATGTGTTAAAAACTGTATGATTTTTGCTTGTTGTGGTCTTGTGGATCTTATTTATGACGAATACTATAAAGTCTATGAAGTTTGGATGATTAATTAGCAAACTATGTGCTTATATTAAAATTACATAGTTAAATTATGAATTACTACGAAAATTATGAATCAATATATTTCGATTTAGTTTTTCATATAAGGAATTATATTAAAATATAAAATATAAGTGTTATAATATTGATCCGCCTAGGCTGCTAGCCCCCCCCCCCCCCGCCTAGCACCCGCCTAGCGTTTTTTAGAACACTGAGTGTACATACGTACAAATCGGGTTCCAAGTGAATGAGAAATGATAGTTTAAAGTGGGTACATGAAAGGTATTAAATTCATAAATGTTGGGTTATAAACCCATCCCACATCGGATTTGAGGAGAAGAATTGTCCTCTCTATATAAGCCAATTCAATCATCAATAATTAAATGGGTTGAGTATGGAGGATACTTCACCACACAAGCGCGTGGTCTGGTCCGGTCGTTTGGGGATGGGCCTTTAACCTGTTGCAACAACCTGGTCAACAGACGAGCCCAATCAGCATGATCTCACCCACCTCCTCGATTTTCTCGTGCGGTTGAAACAGACTGATCATCTGTTTTAAATCAACAACGCGCGGGGGTATTATGAATCTGATTCTGTACATTCCTTGTCAATTTCTATTCTTTTATTTGTTTCTTACTTACAGATTTCATATGCATGAATTTATAGTTCTAACAATCTTAATTCAGAAGTTTACATTAAATTATTGTAAACGTGGGCACTAATCTATTTGTTGAAGTGTGAAGAACATGTGCTCGAACCAAAGGATCAAAACCTTTTCGGATTTTCCTAAAATAAGATTTCGAGAAACATTCTGATTTTTTAATGATTTTCCTAATCTGTATATTTCTTCGGTAATTTTTACGAAGTTATACTAGATTTCGGAAAATTTGTATTTTCAAAAATAAATTCAGATTTTGAATTTCCGAAAATAAAATTTCAAAAACAGATTTTGAAATTTTGGAAACTATTATAAAGATTAGGAAAATAGATTTCGAAAAATATTTATTTCCGAAAATAAATTTAGATTTCAGTCTTTTTGAAAGCAGAATTTCAAAAATTTGGATTAACATTTATTTTTTCAGATTTTCCAAACCAATGTTCGAAAATTGTTACAATAGTCAAATATTTCATATTTCGGAGATTCTGGGAATAATTTCGTATTTCGAAAATTTTTCTTTACATATTTCGGATTACAGAATTTCAATTCAATTATAAAATTCGAAAACTGCTTTCAAATTAAAATTTTCGAATTCAAATAGGTCCTTGGGATTTTTGTAATTAATTTCTGAAAATTTGAAATGTCATTTTATAATTTCGGAAAATCAGATTTAAATTTACCGAAATTCAAATTTTAACTTAAGAAAATTGAAAATTATGTCCACAAAATTCTAGTTTTTTAATTTTCCGAGGATTTTTGTTTCTTGTGCATTCTCGTCTGATTTTCATTGTGTTTTTAAGAACAGTTTTTTCAACATGTCTAACATCAACAAATCCCTGCCACTATGACTTCTTCTGCTACCGTGTCCGCTGTGACGGACGTGAATGTCGCTATATCGAGTGCGTTGACACCCATGACTAGCTCTGGGAATGGCCTGTCACCAATATCCGGGCAACTTTCGTTGACAACACAACATGTGCTACTATCAATCCCGACCACGCTTTCAGTGACAGCCTAGACAGTTCCGACCTTAGTGGGCCAGGGTCAGGTTTCGGAGCCTATGGACCTGTCTGAATTACAGTTACCCCACATCAGGGTCAGAGACACCCAGGTTCAAGACCGGCATTCTATGCCGGCACCCCTTCCAAATGCTCAACAATCAGCGTCTTGCTTGATAAGTTTGATGGCTCGGGGTTCAAAACATGGTTAGAGAAGATGTTATTCTTCCTTACAATCATGTGCATGGAGAGGTTTCTGAGAAAGACTCATCATGTTGTGTCAGATCCCAATGATGCGTATGTTGTAAGCGTACAAGAAGCATGGGATAGAGGGAACTACCTATGCCGACGCTACATTAAGACCCGACTAATTGACTCATTATACAACGTGTAAAATAATGTTGGGTCGGCTAAAGAGCTATAGGAAGCCCTGCAGAGGAAGTACAAGAACGAGGATGTTGGAAAGAAGAAATACGTGGTCAAAAAGTTCTTGAACTACAAGATGGTAGACTCAAGGCCGCTCATGGAGCAGGTTGAAGAGCTACAGTTGCTTATCCACGAGGTTCTAGCCGAGGGGATGAAGATATGCGAGACATTTCAGGTGGCTTGCATCATTGAGAAGCTACCTTCAAATTGGGAAGCTTTCAAGGCTAGGCTTACGCACAAGAAGAAGGACATGAAAGTCGAGGACTTGATTGTTAGGATGCGGGTCGAGTCGACCAACATCCAGTCTGCTAAGGCTACATCTGGATCTGGGTCTTCTGAGCAGAAGGTGAACTTGGATGAGCACAACAAGAAGCGCAAGTTTCAACCCCAGAGCAGCAATAACAAGCCACTAGTGAAGAAATTTAATGGGAAGTGCCACAACTGTTGTAAGATGGGGCACAAGGCTGATGCGTGTCGGAGCAAGAAGACCGGCAAGAAGGAGAAGTCTCAAGCTAACATAGCGGAAGGCGACCTATGCTATGTGGTGTCTGAGACCAACACGGTTGGATGCAACCCAAGGGAGTGGCACTACGACTAAGGGCCTACCAGACACATATGCTCGGATAGGGAGATGTTCAAGACCTACCAAGTGAACAACAATCAGAAGGTGTACATGGAAAACATGTCAACATTAGATGTTGTAGGCATTGAAAAGGTAATCATGAGGATGACTTCAGGAAAGGACTTGACACTCAACAATGTGCTGCATGTGCCATACACGAGGAGGAATTTACTTTCAGGCATTCTAATTAGTAGGCATGGTTTCAAATTAATTTTATGACTGATAAGCTTGTATTGTCAAAGAATGGAGCGTATTTAGGAAAGGGTTATATAAAGGATGAACTGATCAAGATGAATGTAATTTCAGTTCCTTCAAAACTTGAACCGCTTCTACTTCATGAATAAGAATAAATCTGTTGCTTATGTCATTGAGTAATTTAATATTTGGCATGAACAATTTGGACATATGAATTGTAAATCCATTTGTAGATTAATAAACATTAACATGATTGCAAAATGAAAAATAAGTAAAGACAAATGTGAAGTATGTGTTCAAGCGAAACTCACTAAGTCACCATTTTCCCAAGTCGAACGGACAACCAAACCTCTAGGTTTAATTCACACCGACTTGTGTGATCTAAAATATGTGCAAACTAGAGACAGTAAGAAATACTTTGTCACCTCCATTGATGATTGCACGAAATATTGTTATTTATACTTGTTACGTAGCAAAGATGAAGCCTTAGATAAGTTGAAAGTTGATAACCATCTTAATAAAAAGATCAAAATGATTAGAAGTGATAGGGGAGGCAAGTACAATTAACCATTTAATGCATTATGTAGAGAACATGGAATAGTACATCAAATTACCGCTCCCTACTCACCACAATCTAATGGGGATGCGAAACGAAAAAAACAAACTCTAAAAAAATGATGAATGTTATGTTGGAGAATCTGGGTTAACCCATAACATGTGGGGTGGAAGCCCTACTAAATTCTAACTATAATCCCAACAAAATTACACACAAGGTCACTGGTATGACAACTTATGAGTTGTGGAAAGGCACTGTACCATCGTACAAATACCTCAAAGTGTAGGGGTGCCTAGCAAAAAAGGCGGTGCCACTTCCTAAAAAGGTCACAATAGGACCCAAAACTGTTGACTGGATTTTCATAGGTACGCACACAATATTAGTGCTTATCGATTTCTAGTACATAAATCAGATGTACCAGATATACATGTGAATACAGTATTGGAATCAAGAAACGCTTCTTTCTTTGAAAACGTGTTCCCAAGTAAGGATAGACAAAATCCGAAACAAACACGTGAAGAAGGAGAAGCTAGCACTTCTGTCCCAGTAATAGAAGAAGAAGAACATGATGAAGCTAGACGAGGCAAGAGCTCACAAGGAAAAAACATTTGACGATGATTTTGTAATGGATTTTCTTTTAGAAAACGAGCCTAAAACATTTGAAGAAGCCATGTCCAATCCTGATGCTCCTTCATGGAAGGAAGCAATGAAAAAACGAAATCAACTCCATTATGAAAAACCATACATGTGAGCTTGTAGATCTACCACAAGGGAGTAAGGCACTTGGGTGCAAATGATTTTCAAGACAAAGTTGAAACCCAATGGTACAATAGAAGAAGTACAAGGCTAGGCTTGTGGTGCAAGGATTTAGGCAAAAAGAAGGTCTAGATTTCTTTGACACTTATTCTCTAGTTATGAGAATAACTTCTATTAGAATGTTGATAGCTATTACAACATTATGAAACCTAGAAATACATCAAATGGATGTGAAAACAACTATTCTAAGTGGAGATTTAGAAGAAGAAATCTACATGAAACAACTAGAGGGTTTTGTTGCTTCTGGACAGGAGCACAAAGTGTGCAAACTTGTAAAGTCACTTTATGGTCTTAAGCAAGCACCTAAACATTGGCATGAGAAATTTGACCATGTTATGATGTCAAATGGATTCAGCATCAACGAAAGTGATAAATGCATCTACATCAAAGACACACCTACATGATATATCCAATTGTGTTTGTATATAGATGACATGCTCATCATGGGGAGCAACACTGACTTGATCATGCAAAACAAACATATGCTTTGTGAAAAGTTTGATATGAATGACATGGGACTAGCTAATGTGATTCTAGGAAACAAGATCACCAGAAATTATGAAGGAATTGCCTTGTCTCAGTGACATTATGCTGAAAAGGTTCCTGAATGAGAACTAAGGGGATGTAGTGTCACAACTAGAGTACGTACTTGTGATTGTCAGTCTGATGTACTTGACCAACTGCACACGACCAGACTTAGCACATGTTGTAAATGTACTAATTCGCTACACTAGTAACCCTGGACACAACCACTGGAAAGGGATAACTCGAGTGTTGAACTACTTACGTTACACCAAGAGTTATAGTTTGTACTATGGTAAATAACCAACAGTTCTATAAGGATACAATGATGCAAACTGGATATCGGATTCTAGGAACTCCAAATCCACAAGTGGATACGTGTTCACACTTGGTGGTGCAACTGTGTCATGGAAATCTTCTAAACAAACTTTATGAGACAGATCCATGATGGGGTCTAAGTTCATATCTTTAGGAAAAGCAGCAGAACAAGCCGAATATCTTCAGAACTTCCGGGAAGATATTCCTACGTGGGAACAAACCAGTACCGACAATACGTGTAGACTGTGACAGCCAATCATCTATAGCTCGTGCATTGAA
>NW_027368545.1:0-49009 GCF_046119375.1 Phyllobates terribilis | reverse complement strand
TATAAATCCCATACCGAAGCTCCATCATAAAGCAATCAAGGCCCGAAGTAATCCAGCAAGCGAAGCCCAAAACAGAGCCACAACCCGGCAGTGATGATGTCACGCCCATCGGTGGCGCGGTCGTGCCCAGGCTTTGCGCTGTCGAGTCTAGGCAATTTTCCCATTTTGTTGGCGCATATGGGTGCGGTAACACATATGGGTGCGGTCGCACCCATGCTTCTGTAGCTTGGAGCGGCTGCATCTTCTCCTGCGCAGTCGCGCTTTCATCCCTCTGACAATCTTCTCTTCATCTTCTCTCTAATGTCTGTAATCCTCATGAATAAAGCCTTTGTTCTGTGAGGTCCGGATTAAAGTAGTATGCTCCATAAAATTACCAAACCACCTATAAATTAAGCTAATGACCACTGGATGTGCTATGCGAGATATCACCTATCAGCTGCATATGGTGCAATATCAACAACGGGTTGCACGCAACTATAACCGGAACATTTGCTTCAAGACATTTGCATCAGGTGACTGGGTCCTTAGGAAAACCTTCCAAAACGGACCCAAAGATGGTAAGTTGGCTCCACAATGGAAAGGAGCGTAATAGATCATTAAAATCGATGGACAAGGTGTATATCTACTTCCCGACTTCGATGAAAGAGTTATCCTCGTAGTTGGAACACTATGCATCTGAGAAACTATCACTTATAAAACCCTCTTTTATTTATCCTTTACAATCGCATCATTCATGTTTTTTTATAAACGACTTTACACTGACTTGAGGGTTGGAGGGCCGTTAGGCTCGCCTCCAACGTTGAGTCCTTAGCTGGATCCTTTTTGTTTTACATGTGTCTAGGGAAATGACCCTTGACCCCCAGTCGAGTCATGATGAAGCTACATGATGAATAGGCACGATCGATCGGAAGCAAGGGATTGAACATAAGGTACGTCGTTAAACCACTCGCTTAAAAATCCTTATAAGGTAAAACATCCCCTTATAATTTTACGTCACGTGAAACACACATAATTGTCTCCCTTGGCATTACAACAAAGTGCGTTGATACATCTATAATTACCGACCTACTCCTCAATCTTCGACAGGCGATACACAACCACATCATTGTTGGCGGATGGTGCACGATCATGAAACATGAATGTTACTAGCGACCTTACACAACATTGAACATGTAAAATTTGTCATGAAGGTACGAAAACAAAGCAACGAGATTTAGATTACAAAAGTGCGACCCACTGTAGTGGATGGGTCTCTAAACCATTATTCTGCCTTCATAGATCAAGGAATTGTCAAAAGTTAAGTAGAACCAACAAACATCTTTTGCAAATAACAAGTTTGAACAAGAGAAAAACTAACAACCACCATTACACCTTGCAACTTCAAGCATCGTCGTGAGAGTCCTCACCTAAGTCGTCGTGTGCTAGGGAATGCGGAACGAATTTTCCGTCCTCAAACATAAGACCCTATTCCTTCAGGTATTCCGGATGTAGACAACCCTTAGGGAAATCTTTTTCTAGGTCTGTCGTGCATCCAGGTCCCAATCTCCTTGTTCTCCACTCATGTACTCTTCAATCATATCAACACAAGACTTGGCGCACATGTAGGCCCCAAGATCAGTGCACACCTCTCCACACTTTGCCTTGAGCTTAGTCAGTTCATCCTCTATCTCCCCACAATGCTTGGTTTCACCTACGACCTTTGTCTTAGCAGCATTGACTTCAGAGACACACCAATCGCCCACTTCCTTAACCTTACCTTCCATAAGTCGAGCTTTCTCCTCCGCAACCAGCATCGTAGACATCCCCTTGTCAAGTTTTTTCTTCAGATCGTCAATGTTACACTTGGCCTTCCCATGGATTGACCTCAAATGTTGAAATCCGTGGAAAGACAACCGCGATTACTACACAATGAACGTACACAAATGCAAAAGTTAGTCGACTGACTTACCAACCAACAATAGTTAGTGGCGACCTTAAGATTCTTAAGGAATGTGAGAGCTTTGACCCCTTCACTCACTGGGGGACGTGGATTTCTGTGGAATTTTCCTCGACCCTATTGACTTTACGAGGGATGATTTCAGTAGTGGTTTGGAGAAAATGTTTCTTCTGCTTATGGGGTGACGTGGCAACAAGTTGTTTGACCTCTTTCTTGTCTAGGGATGACTTCACTCTACCACGTGACTCAATCAAACTTTTGACGGAGATGTGGGCAGACCCTTGGAAAGACGGATCTGCTGTGACAGTGGAACATGAGAAAATATATCGCAAGTCTATGAATCAAGATAAATGACAATATACTTATTTTTTGTAGCGATGGCGCAACACTAGAAACCAGGTGCGGAGAAGTGGAGTTGTCAAACTTCCTTTCATTTAGTAAGATAGCCTTTTGGCACGCTTGAGTTTCGCCTCGATAGCCTTGTCAGGGGCACGATCAACGAATACCGGTTCTAATGAAGAAAACAACAATGTTAGAAATCAACATGGCGAGAGTAAACCTGGTTGAAAGAAAGCAAAATCATACCTTTCCATTTCCATTTAGTCCGGAGGAAGTAGTAATCAACTCCTAGAGACTTCATCTCAAGGAAGTGCATTTTCTTCCATCCACGATCATTTACGCTGAGACTAATAGCCATTGGCTTCACCGTTGCCCTGTTTTTCAAGCTAGATTGGGGATATTTTGAACACGATAGTGTGTATAAATGGTCAATGTCATTCATTGTAAAGCCAAACTCACACCTTTCGTTCAACTTATCAAAGATCCTCAAAATCCTCAATGGATACGACATTAGTTTACATGTCACCAACCCATACATGGAGAACGCCTTGAACAAGAATTGCTAATGGGAAAACGTGTCCAATCAAGAACGTGTAATCGTAAAAGATCATTCACCCATATTTTGCAGCGTCGACTCATTCGGTGATTGATGGGATCTAGGTTACGATATCCTTAAGAATCTGTGCTGCCTTGAAGACTTCTTCCAGCCTGAGTTTGGTAAGTTTTCATGGAGCAATATCGGCATCCTCAAAAAAGAAGACCAGAGGTTGATCTTGGTTTGGGGTTAAAAGATGACATGATCGCAAATAAAAGGGTTTCTAGAGAATGGGACAATATCTAGGAAGGTGGAAAAATCTTAGGAGAAAAGTATGTGGAAGGAGAACCGTGGAGTCATTTTTTGAGAGGGTGTGATTTGACACTGCATTGGAAAGGTAAAATACAAATTAACTAAGGGTGGTTAATAGGCAAGATACGACGTACAATGTGCCAAGTGTATGAGGAAAAAGAAATTTACTACTCGTAGTTTTTGAACTGCCGCCCATTTCTTTTGTGGCAATTGTTGGGAATGTGTCTAGTGTCGAGCATATGCGTCTAGTTAAGAGTGAAAGAATATAAGAGCGCGATGCGTGCTGCTGGAAGTAGATGTTAGGACGAGTGGAGAAGGTTAGATATAATCTTAATCGTGTGACCCGACAATCCGCGATATGGACAATGTGGCTTCTCACGATTCAACGTCACTTTTATTTTTGATATAAATATGTATAACTCGTTCTATTTTAACACGATTGGATGAATTCGATTACCATAATCTCTCGAGCACTCTTGTATCTCTTTTTTCACCATTAATACGACTCTAATGCTCAAGTTTTTCATTGTTCTTTTTCTGAATTCTCATTATTGAACAACACGATCTTTGAAACTCAAAATCCACACCCTCCATTGATCACAAGTTTACAATTTATAGACATCTGAAAATCAGAATATCTTCAAAGCAACTAAAAAACTATCTTAATAAGCTATATCTATCTTCTATCTAATAATGAAGCAATAAGATAAAACAATAGAATCAAATCCAACAATAGACTTGATCAACAAGAAAAGCAACAAACTAACTAACTCCAGCTTAAACAACATTCTCCCCCTTAAGCTTGAATTTATCTTCCAATACTTCCAGAACTCCAATCAATTCTCTCATCTCTTTGAACTTAATTCTTCCCAATGCCTTGGTGAGAATATCAGCTAGCTGCATATCTCCAGGAATATGATCAACTTCTACCAAATTCTTGTCTACACACTCGCGAATGAAGTGAAACCAAGTGTGTATGTGCTTACTTCTTCCATGGAAGACCGGATTCTTGGTGAGAGCTATAGCTGACTTGTTATCAACAAGTATTGTAAATCCCTCCCCCTTTTTATCCATAAGTTCACCAAGTAGTTCCTGCAACCATATGGATTGTTTTGCAGCCTCAGTGGCGGACATAAACTCAGCTTCACAAGATGAAAGAGCTATAGTCTCTTGCTTTCTTGAGCACCATGTGATCGGTGATTCATTAAGGTAGAACACATGTCCGGTTGTGCTTTTACCTTCGCTTGCATCCACATTATGGCTGCTGTCAGAAAAACCGATCAGTCTTATCTTGTCTGAGCGTTTAAACACTAGTCCATACGTACTGGTTCCTTGAACGTACCGTAGGACTTGTTTTAATGCAGCACCGTGACACTCCTTTTGAGCAGTCATGTATCTGCTTAGGACACCGACGCCGAACGAGAGGTCTGGCCTAGTATGTAGCAAATACCGCAGGCACCCAATCTTCTTCCTTTACTCAGTCTCGTCTATGGTGGCTTTGTTCAGTACCTTAGAAAGCTTCAAGCTCGGGTCCATAGGAGTATGAGACAGATTGCACTCGCTCATTCTTGCTTCACTAAGCACCTTCTTTGCATAAGTCTCCTGTTTAAGCATGATTCCGTCTTTGTGCTGTAACACTTCGATTCCAAGATAATAAGTTAACTCCCCGAGATCACTCATTTCAAACTTCTGTGACATCTCCCTTTTGAAATCGACTATGGAATCAAGACTCGACCCAGTGATGAACAAATCATCCACATAAACAGCCACTCGAAGAACGTCTTCTCCTTTCATTCTTCTGTAAACCGAAGGTTCTTTAGAACACTTAATAAACCTCATATCACCTAAGACTTTGTTAAGCTTCTCGTTCCACGCCCTCGGTGCTTGACGCAACCCATACAATGCTTTGTCAAGTTTAAACACCTTCTTATCACTTCTGGCGACCACAAATCCTTCCGGCTGCATAACATAAACAGTTTCTTTCGAATCACCATGTAAGAACGCTGTTTTGACACTAGATGGTGTATCTTCCAACCTTTAGTAGCTGCGAGAGCAATCGATAATCTACTGTTTCAATACGTGCTACTGGTGTGAATACCTTGTCAAAATCAATGCCGTGTTTTTGTACGTATCCTTTCGCCTCCAACCGAGCTTTATGCTTATTGATTGTTCCGTCGTAATTCCGCTTCAATTTAAACACCAATTTTACTCCGATGGGTCTAATTCTGGGCGGAAGGTCGACCAAACGCCATGTTTTGTTCTTCTCAATGGAACGCAATTGGTCTTGACAGGCCGTCATCCAAGCGCTGTCAGGCTTAGCCTCTTGGAAACTCCAAGGTTCGTCATTACTGCTAAGAAACAGTCTCTCGGACTCTGTTTCTACTAGAGACACGAAATCATCAGGATAGCTTATGTAATCATTGAGGTAAGAGGGTCTTACACTAATCCTGCTCGTCCTGCGTAGGTTCTGCTACGGACTGTCTACGTTGCTCCTCCCGCATAGGTTCTGCTGCGGACTGTCTACGCTAATGTCCTCGTCATAGCTGATGTCCGAGTGGCTTTCATTGTCATGGATGAAGTCTGAAAAACCTTTAGCGTTATTCACAGCCTCGTCTTCAGTATTGATCTCATCAGGCGAGCTCTGCCTTACCTCAAACTCACCAGCAGCCGCCGATTCTTCACCTGATGATTTATGGCTCCAATTCCAGCACATATTTTCATTGAACTCTACATTTCTGCTTACAACAATTTTCCGGACTGCTGGATCCAGTAGCCTGTACGCTTCTGTTCCGGGTTCGGTTCCGAGATACACAAGCTTTCTAGAGCGGTCATCAAGCTTTCTAATCTGAGGAAGATCAACCTTAGCATAACCAATACACCCGAAGACACGAAGATGATCAATACTCGGCTTTCTTCCCTTCAAAGCTTCATACGGTGTTTGATCAACTAACATTCTGGTAGCTACTCGATTAATTATGTAAGTTGCGTGTCTGACCGCTTCTCCCCATAACAATCTTGGGATATTCATGTGCTTCATCATACTACGAGTCAGACCCATGAGTGTCCTGTTTCGCCTTTCAACTACACCGTTTTGCTGTGGTGAATAAGGTGCAGTTAGATGCCTTTGTATACCGTTCAACTCACAGTATTATTGGAACTCGATTGATGTGAACTCCCCGCCTCTATCGGATCTAAAAGTCTGAACCTTTTTCTTGGTTTCTTGCTCAACATGTATCTGAAAGCTTTTGAATTTCTCAAAAGCTTCACATTTCTCCTTCAACAAGATAGACCACATATAACGAGTTTTATCATCAATTAACACGAATACGTACCTATTCTTTGCGGGGGTTGAAGGGTAGATAGGACCACATAGATCGCCATGTATGAGCTCGAGTATTTCGTTGGAAAGAAAGCTGCTAGCTTGAGGGAATGAGTCCCTTGTATGTTTTCCTAAGAGACATGATTCACACTTATGTTTAGACATATGTGCTAACTTTGGGATTCCTGTGACAAGCGCTTTAGTGATCACAGTTCTCATGGAGTCTTACCCGATATGACCCAGTCGTGCGTGCCACTGCTCAACGTTCTCCTGTTCAGTAAGCTTGAACAGACACTTAGCTTCTGCAATTTTCAAGACAACTTTGTACAATCGATTTGCTGATCTAATCGACTTTGCAATCATAAGTCCGGATTTGTCATGTAGAGATAGATAGTTCCCCTTCATCCTAATCTCACATCCAGACTCGGTTGCTTGACCCAGACTAATAATGTTCGACTTTAAACCAGGTATGTAATAGACGTTGTTTAGGATTTTCTTACCTCCATCATTGCTTAGGAAGTGAATAGAACCCTTACCCTTGATGTCTATCCTGGAGTCGTCACCAAACCGGACCTTGCCTGTGATCTCCTTGTCCAGTGAGGTGAAGTACTCGAGACAACCCATCATGTGGTTGTTGGCACCGTTGTCAAGATACCAGACCTCACGATTATCCTGGCTTGTTTCGAAAGCATCAACCTTTAGACTTCGTTCATGAAGATTAATGGTCTGTGCCATGAGCAGAGTATCGGCACCTTGTGTGTCGTGGTGATCGTCCTCCTGTGTCTCCTGGAGATTGAGAGGTTTATCCGGGCATGTACTGGTGAAGTCGCCGTATTTTTCACACCGAAAACACTGAACCTTTGACATGTCTCTCGTTCTACCACGACCTCTTCCTTTTCCTCTGTTTTGGCCGCCCCAACCTCTGCCTCCGCCTATTTGATCACCTTCGGACGGAGCGAACATGAGCTTCTCTTTCTCTTCGACGACAGTCTCCTTGTCGTCCTCAGCTATTTGCTCTTCGTAGGCCTTAAGCCTACCTATTACATCCTCAAAGCTAGTTTCTTTGAAATCGAGAACCTGTTCGAGCGAGGCCACCATGTGAATAAATTTCTTCCTAGGTAGAGAAGAGAGAAATTTCTTCACCATCATGGTGTTGTCGATATCCTTCCCTAGCTCAGATGATTTTGATGAGATAGCAGATAATTTCCCAACAACTCATCTATGATTTCAGATTTTTTCATCCTCAATTTCTCTAATTCTGCCATTAATGTCTGTAATCGGGCCTCTTTGACTCTTTCGGCACCAAGATGGTGTGCCTTAATAGCGCCCCAAACAGCTTTACACTACAAAAAAAACTATCCTTTGCAACGACAAATGTCGTTGCAATACATAGCAAGTCGTTGCAATACATAGTGTCGTTGCAAGGTCGTTGCTCGTAAGCCCGTAGGCAAAAGCTTTAGCAACGACTTTTTCCGTTGCAAAAACTATCTAGCTTTCACAACGACAAAGTCCGTTGCGAAAACTTTGTCGTTGCGATACAATACAACATTTTTTGCAACGACAACCTGGTCGTTGCAATACATAACCATCATTGGCAACGACAAATTTTGTTGCAATACATTCTATACATAATTCTATACATATTTGGCAACGAAAATAGTCGTTGCAATACATTCACATATGTGATTTGGCAACGACTTTGGTCGTTGCAATACGTTCTTATACATGTTTTGCAACGACGTTTATCGTTGCAATACATTCCTAGTACATATTTGGCAACGACAAAAGTCGTTGCAATACATCCTGGTACATATTTGGCAACGACAAAAGTTGTTGCACTACATTCCTTGTACATATTTGGCAACGATAAACGTCGTTGCAATACATTCCTGGTACATATTTGGCAATGAAAAAAGTCATTGCAATACATCCCTAATATATAATTTGCAACAACAACAATGCTGCAATATATAAACATGCAACATGTAATTTCATAGAGCTTTTATCTAAAATCATAGGTCAATCACATACATAAACATCTTAACCATCCAAATTATAGTTTCACAACCTGCACTTAAAATCATATAATGTATCATATGTTCAAAATTATAATCTTCCAATAGTTTCTTCCATGATCCAAAAAAAGGCATCCTTCATTACTTCGACATCCAAAAGAAAGGCACTTTCCTTAGTGAAACCCACTTCCAAACCTGCATAACAACAAGTTTATCATTCAAATGCTAGAGAATGTGCTTTTCTTAGGGAAAACCATTTCCCAAACTAAATGATTTTGAAAGCTAAGGGATAAATTTAAGAGCAATAAAGAAAAGAATTAATAGACATTAAATAGAATGGACCAAATAATTCAATCATGAAGTATTAATTGTATTAATCTAGAAGCCACTGCCTTATTTAAAGTCATCTCCTAATTTTAGATGATGAGTGATTCTTTATTTTGACCCATGCCTTATTTAAAGTCATCTCCTAATTTTAAATAAGAAGAGTAACGTATTTCAGCAAATATGCAAGCAATCGTCCAACAAAAGTCAATAAAAGAATATACATTTTCCCTTAATATAACTCCTGAATATTTTATTCTTAACAATGATTAATGTTAATGAAAAGAAAGAAAATGCAAACATATAACTATATTAATTAGCATACATTTTTCCCTTAAAATTTTGAACCTCAGTTTCATACAGTAAGAATATTAGAAAGGAGGCATTGTTGATTGAATTAGCTTCTACACATACTGTTTTTTTCTGAGGATTTGGTTGATTTATATAACTATCTAAGTAGAAATTGAAATCAGTGTTTTTAAGCACTTCAACAATCACTGCTCCACAGTTGATGCAGTGTACGTGATGGACAGGAAGAACGAGCCAAAATTCGTTGATTCCGCAGAATACCGAAAGATAACAACTTGGAGGAAACCTCAAATATTTTTATTAATCAAGCAAAACTAATGGCCAAGAAGACAAAGGAATCCTTAAATATGCAAACACTAATATCTAGAAAGGAAAGAAATAAAAAACGTAAAGTCTAATAATTCAGAAACATAAGAAAAACACAAAAAGTAAAAAAATGCAATTTTGACCCTCTAAACGATCTCCGATGCCCGAAAACCACCGGGGCTCATGAAAAAGCATGAGTCTGAGTCAGAGCACCGTTTCCACCCAGAAAACACTAAGCTTATGTCGAATTCTGACATTTCCGTGAGCCGATAGTTTCCGCAAAATTCCCGGCTTTGCCGATTGCGGCTTAAAATCCTCCACGAACTGAACCGCAACAGTACAACCCAATTTCCTAATTTTTAATCCAAGCATTTCAATTCCGTGTTTCTAATCCACATTATAACCCAATTTCCTAATTTTTAATCCACAGTACAACCCAATTTATTGAAATCAGTGTTTCTAATCCAAGTAGTTCAATTCAGTTTTTAAGCACTTCTCAATTTCCTAATTTTTAGAATGATAGATTCTGACAGTTCATTTCCTTATAAGTGAATGAAATTATCCCTCAAATTAATTCCAATATGTGATCTTTGATACAGGAAATGAAGGCATGACTAATATTACAAACCATCCAAACATCCAAACCATAACCAAACAAGAGGCTTCACTTTCTCTAGTAACAATCACTGCTCCACAGTACAACCCAGAAACGGCAATTGCTAATCATTTGTGGGGAAAAACTCAGAAACTCAGAAATCCAGATACTCAGAAATCCAGAAACTCAGAAATCCAGAAATCCATAAACTCTAAAAGGCATTGTCTGAAAATAGCCATGTGAATGGAGAAGAAGAAAAGATTGATATGCTTAAGAAGGAGATAGGGGAGCTAAAGGAAGTGATTGAGGGGAAAGAGTTTTTGGTGCAGAGCTACTAGGAGCAGAAATCGGAGCTGTCTATCAAGATCAGGGAGTTACAACAGAAATTAGATTCGCATGTTCCAAATATATTGTAGTTTTTATGTTGTTCTGCACTCAATTCATTTCTGGTTAGAATTCAGCTGAGAATTCAACTGAATTCAGCTTAATTCAGCTGAGAATTCAGCTCAATGCACTCAAGTGATTGAGGGGAAAGAGTTTTTCTGAACTTTTCAAAACAGGGATTAGAATTCAGCTGCTGAGAATTCAGGTTCAAGCTGTGAGAATTCAGAAATCCAGAAATTCACATGTTCCAAATATATTGTAGTTTTTTTGTTGTTCTGCACTCAATTCATTTCTGGTTAGAGTTCAGCTGATAATTCAACTGAATTCAGCTGAGAATTCTCTGCTGAATGCACTCAAGTGATTGAGGGGAAAGAGTTTTTTTTAACTTTTCAAAACAGGGATCAGAATTCAGCTTCTGAGAATTCAGGTTCAAGCTGTGAGAATTCAGAAATCCAGAAATTCACATGTTCCAAATATATTGTAGTTTTTTTTGTTGTTCTGCACTCAATTCATTTCTGGTTAGAATTCAGCTGAGAATTCAACTGAATTCAGCTTAATTCAGCTGAGAATTCTCAGCTGAAAACACTCAAGTGATTGAGGGGAAGAGTTTTTTTGAACTTTTCAAAACATGAATTAGAATTCAGCTGCTGAGAATTCAGGTTCAAGCTATGAGAATTGAGAAATCCAGAAATTCAGCTGCTGAGAATTCAGCTGCTGAGAATTCAGGTTCAAAACAGGGCATTTTGTTGCCTTTGCAGCTATCATGGCTACACTAGGTGTCTAATGCTTGTGTTCAATCGTTTTGCTTTCTTCCTTTTTTAGATACAGTTCTTGAACATTCCCCCAAATTTGCAGGATTTCACATTCTGGTTCAAGCTGTGGAAGAATTAATCAACAACGACATTTCTAATGACTATACAAGAGATCAGTTGAAATGGCTGTGTTCATTGAAAAGCCCTAAACCTAAGTTCATTGAAAAGCCCTAGATTCGAATTAATTGAACTAACCTGAGCCTGGTGCTTCAGATATCGTGTGGATTCCGGATGTTGGTCGCTCGCGACGGCAGTGACAGGCTGATAGAGGACGAGAGGCTGTTCGCTGCGCACTCGCTAGAGGAGGATGGAAGCACGCACTAATTGCTGGTGGAGGAAGATAATTTAGGGATGATGGTGGTGGAGCATAAGAGGTAGAAGGTGGAGTGGGTTGGCCATGGCTGAAATCGTTGGTTTGTAGAGCAGCAGGAGGTAGAAGGTGAGAAAGGGAGGTAAAAGGTGTACGTGAATGTGAAGCAGGTTTGTGGGTAGAAGCAATTTCTTTTAATTATGTTTATATTTTTTTCTAGTAAATAATAAGTATTCATTTCATTTATCAATTTTTACAACGACATTAGCGTTGCGAAATTAATTATGTATGTTTTACAATGATGGATGTCGTTGCGAAACATGTATAAGAATTTTGCAACGACAAAAGTCGTTGCAATACTACCTAGCACCAATTTTTTTTGGAGGGAACTAAAAATTTGATGTATAACAACGGCTTTTAGCAATGATAAATATTGTTGTTGCCAATAACGGTATTTGCAACGACAAAAATTTGCCGTTGCAAAAAGTCGTTGTTATACATGGTTTTTCTTGTAGTGTTAGCAGAGTCAAGATTTCCGATTTGAAGTAGCAGAGGTTCGGGAATTGATTGATAAATCAACGCCATAGCAAGGACGCCTTTATCTTCATCTGCAATCTTTCCTTCGACTGCTTCCCATACTTTATAGATCCGAAGGAGGATCTTCATTCAAATTGCCCAGACTGTATAGTTTGTAGAGTTCAGCATTGGACACTTGATTGAAGACGACTCGCCTCCTTCGCTCGTCCTTACTCCTGAGAACAAGAGATTTCACCATCTAAAAGCTCCTCCTTTCCTTTACCGTTGTCGTCTCCCATAGCTTCCGTTTTCCTTGTTAATTCCAAATTCCCTGTCCGAGATCGTTCCTTTTGCTCAAAAAACGCTCTGATACCAATTGTTTAACATCTTTGAAACTCAAAATCCACACCCTTCCATTGATCACGAGTTTACAATTTATAGACATCTGAAAACCAGAATATCTTCAAAGCAACTAAAAAACTATCTTAATAAGCTATATCTATCTTCTATCTAATAATAAAGCAATAAGATAAAACAATAGAATCAAATCTAACAATAGACTTGATCAACAAGAAAAGCACCAAACTAACTAACTCAAGCTTAAACAAACACTCATTATATCGACTGATTACCTCACTTTTAAGGCAATTTAGACGACGCCATCTTTTTGACCAGAAATAAATAAATCAAAATGGAAAACTACATATATTGTGTCAATGTTTATTTTTAGCATGTAATGTTACTATAATTAAGCTTTTTGTATGTTACATATATCGAATTTTATTTGTTTTTGAAAGGTATAATTATGTGATATACTTATTTAATTGACAGAGTAATAGAAGTCAATGGCAAGGGGGACAAACAACATATGGACTAAAGGACATGGGGTTATAGATGATAACAATAGGGGAAGATGTATTTAAATATAAAATTTTGTATCTCTCTCCATACATTGCAATCTTCTCTCTAATTTTGTTTCAGAAAGAGAGTGTTGATATCGATTTGGACTTGAGCGTCATAGGACATTGAAGGGGTTCAACCTACATTATTCCTTTCTTCTTTTTTAGGTTGCTCGAGTCCTATATCATTCTTATCGACATATGCCAGATATTCGTCAATTACATATATGTTTCAATTCTGGTTCGGTAATTTAAAACCACAATTTGGTGCCGATGATGGCTCCCACGCATAGGGTTGTGAATAGAAAGGTTCAAACAAGGTTGACCAATGACAAGGCTCACGCTGACCATGTACATAGCCCCAAATTTGAGGGAAAGAGGGAGAGCAATCCGGCTAAAGGAGGTGGAAATTAGCCTTGACCAAGAGAGAGCAAGCTCTCCAGGCAGCGGTAAATGGAGCTGGATGCGGAATCTGAGAGAGATAAGGCGACTAATAGCATATCTGAGGCCATCACTGTAAGGAGACAAAGAGAGGGAGGCGACGTGGAGGAGGGGCAGGGCCGTCTCGTTATGTTCAGGGGCCAAATTATAGGAATTTCTATAATATCGTTTCTTTTAGTCAAATAAATATGTAGGATCGAATATTAATCTCAATGTAACTGAAAGAGCTATAGAAGCTATAGAGTTCTAAGTGCAGAAAATGAAATTAACTAAATAAAGTTAAAGTAATATGAAATAATATGCTTAGCTCTTGCAAGGATTTTTCAAAGGTGAGAACCCTAGACTTCTAATTAGTTCGGGATAAAACTCACCACTATCTTGTATTAGATTAATACCAATTACACACTTAAGTTTGAGACAAACCACCCTTAAACTAAACCTACCTTCTGTCTAGTGTTTTCTCCAAGCTTCTCTTCGTGCAACACTCTCTCTCAATACAAGTTTACATTAGCTCATACAAGTAATCTCTCTATCTCAAAGCCCCTAAGGTGTTAGGCTATAGCTTTGCATACTACAACTTAAGCTCTATGTAGCTCTACTCAGCTACTCTCTATGCTTAATCGCTTTGCTTTCTCAGCTCACGAAGCTCATAAAACTCGTGCCTAACAATACCCTAATGCACGCTTTATATAGAAATCTAACTAACTTCCTAAGATAGAGTTTCTACACTTTTGCGGCACTTGAAGAACACCACCTCACCATCCGTGTGATCAACTTTATCCTAGAAATGCACCAACGCTCGGCCTTGCTATGTGCTTCTTCATCTTGACGATCCCTCCTTCACGTTGGCAATCCATACCTTCATCTCTTATCTTGATTTGTCTTGCTCAGCGATCCCCGTACATCCACTATCCAAAAGTAGAAATCTCTAACAACCTCCAGTTGTCCTTCTTTCCTTAAGCTATAACTTCAACGACCTTCCTTCTTAGGAACAAATCTCCTAAGTGCTTCTCTAGGATTCCACTAGTGGACTCGCTAGAACTTGATTACATGTATCTCTTCACTTCTCTTCAGAAGCTCGATCCTATAGCTTGAAGCGCACCCACTTCCTTAAAGCTAGACCTTCGATCTTCTTATTTCTCTAGTATAAACCTTATTTGGCGAGATTCATCTTTCCCCTCTAGAATCAAAGCTAGACCTCAGTGGTCAAAGCTAGTCCGCTTGTTTTAAAGCTACACCTTAAAATCCCCGAGCTACACCTGATTATCTAAAAACAAATAAAGGACATCAAATACTTGAGTTTTTTTATCATCACAACAAGCGAAAAATTTAGCAAGCTCATTCCAGCTTCTAGCTCAACCCAACAATTTCTCCCTTTTGATGATGATATATCCATAAACATGTAAACATAGAAAGTTTAGCAAGCTCATTCTGATTAAGCTACATATATGCTATTTATATTAATCAAGTAGTTCAGATATACAATAAGCGCACATATCTTCGCTAAACACTTAAGCAAGTTTACCTTTGTTCCCCCTTAGACCAAGCCGGTCTAAAATTCCCCCTTAGTCGAATATTGATGTACCTGTTTACTTCCCCCTTTTGACATCATCGAAAAATGCAAGCTAATTCATGCAAAGGGAACTAAAGTGGAATATGCAAGCAATGTTAACTGAATAATCAAGCATAGAAAAATAGTAGGCAAATAAAGCTAAAGAGTAATCAAGCAAGTATACGCAAGCACATAGAAACCAAAATGCATACTTGATAAACATTGTTCCTTACACTTTATAATAGTTGGTACCCTAGGATAGCTAGTTAGACTAAAAAAAATAGAGAAAACAAAGACACACACACAACTTCAGCTCAAATCACCATGTTGCCAAGTGAAGTTCACTAGGGACCGGAGAAAAATAAAAAAAGTTTCCCTACCTTTCTGTCATAAGATCAAGTTGAGTTGTAATCCCGGATAACTTTAGATCTAATGCCTCGCACTGAGCTTGGATGGCTTTCAACGACTCTATCAGAAGCTAGCGGAAACATGTACTTGTACTTCTCTAGACTGGGAGCGGGAGGAGAAAGCAGCTGGTGTAGACACTATTGCAGCTATGGCTTGGAAACTAGTGAACCACCTTCTCAACCCGTCAAAACCTCATTGAACGACGTTTCCTTCACAGGCTTGTAGAGACCTGCTGCTTCGAGCATTCTGGCAATGATGTGAGGAAAAGGGAGAGGAGATAAAGTGTGAGCGCGATTAACACCATATGGATGAACATGATCTAGTTTGTGTTGATAATTTTCCCGCTCAAAACATGCTCCATCAATAAACAGTCTAGGATATTCACCAAATCCATGTTGGTGTTGCACGGTGTAATGTTCCTAATTATGAAGTTGTATAGAAGTTTCTTGGACGCAGAGAGATACTCGGACTTGAGAACTGAAGGCACACGCTTACCAAAAATAGTCTCCTTGATAGCTCGAGAGTTAGAGGGCCAATTCTTCTTGTGCAACCACCCAAACCCCACTAAAGTACAGTTATGGCCCGAATCTTGACCTATCGCTTTGTCAAGGTTCTTCACTTTAAAACTCTCACTGGCACCGTAGGACCACTGAAAAAATAAGTCTGGATGGCTCACCCATTGAAGAGCTACCGCTAAACTGAGCATAAAACTGAAGCATAAGATCTAGATCAGCTCTACTGACCTCAACCTCTAACTTATCCTAATTATGCAATTTCAGTAAATGAGTAAAGAGATCAGAGTATGAAGCTACCTCAATCTCGCGTAGAATATCAGGAGCGAAGAATACAGAAGTGAGGATCTCTTGCTTCGACACACCGAGAGGGAGAGGAGGGAACTCAGGAGTTCCAGTAGGTGTCTTCTTTGCTTTTTTTGCGCGAGGCGGTTTCTCTTACTGCTTTGCCACTACCGTGGTGTAGAGGAATAAATTTTCTCATCCTCGTCACTCGATGTTACCTCTTTTTCCTCTAATTTCCGTTCTCCTTTCGCCTTTGAAGCACTCTTCGCATCTGTTAACATATAATGTTGGAGCGGAGAGAATTCTTCATCCGGTTCCTCAACGCATGACTAAAAAAGAAATAGGAAGTGAGAAGGGGACCCGAGGCAGATGATCACCTAAATAGGACTTCATCGGAGTAATGAATTCATCTGAATTGACATTGGCAATGTCGGTAATGACATTAGAGACAGTTGTGGTGATTGAATCGTCTTTAGGCACAAAATCATGTTCATATGTTTCCACTGTACCTTCAGCCGGATTGTTAGTTGAGCTTTAATCGTCTTGTTAAAGCTTAATCTATTTCTCTTTGTTTTGATGATAACAAACTAAATATGTTTAATCTCTTAGTGTTTTTAAGCCTTCCAGGTTCATTGCCATATTTGTAAGGATGCGCTTAAGTCACTTAGAGATGCGCTTGACTGGTCACAGTCGCGCTTAACACCAAGCGGAGAAGTAAGTTTCGCAAATGGTGTTTAATAAATCCATTCAAGACCAAGAAGTAAGAGTGATCAAGCTTCGAGGGCGTAGAGACGCGCTTGAATGAAGTTGAAGAAAGTTGACCATGAGGTTTCCACTGAAGCTTAGGGTGCGCCAGAGCGCAGAAGAACAAATCCACACGCTTCGAAGGCTGTAAAGCGGGAGAGTGCAAGTTGTGTGCACAGGAAGGTGCGGGAAGAACTTTACACTCTTTGGGACGCCACTCCAGGGATCGCCAACGTGGCAAGAGTTTGTTAGAGCTTGAGCACACGGATTGCCTTATGTGGGTGGATCAACACATGAAGAACAAAACCAATTCACTCCAAGCCGTTGATTAATTCTGGTGAAGTGATCAAGGCACACGGATTGATGAGGTGGCATTTGTGCTTAGTCTTTGTTTGTTACACAATTGAGTTATAGGTTTAGCTTAAGGGATTGTGTATAAATAGAGTACTATTACATTCACTCTGGGGATTGCAAACCGAGAGAATATAGGAAGCTAGAGAGAGCTTAAGAGATATTTCGTTTGTAATAAGAGAGTGTTGAGAGTACCTTCTTGTTCTTTAGAGCTGAACTCAGAGTATTGTAAAGAGAGTGCTTACGAGTGAGATTCAAGTGTTGAAGCGAGAGATTGTAATCCTTTCTTAATCAATACAAGTGTAGTGGTGAGTTTTATCCCGAGTCAGCTAGTGACTTAGCGTTCTCACCGTTTGGAAATTCCTTGTGTGTGCAAATATAGGTGCGCTTTAACAACTTAAAGCGCGCTTTATTGTCTGTCTAACTCCTTCCGCACTTAGGACTTTAGTAAATTCATTACTAATAGTTCGTCATAGGTTAAGCGCAGCCAAGCATTCAAAGCGCAATTGAATTCTTGTTAAGCGCAACTAAGGCTTAATGAACCTTAGTGACAACGAACAATAGCTGATCAAACACGTGTTTTCTACAATTGGTATTAGAGCTACAGGTTAGCTATTTGCACTAATCCTTTTACAGGTCAAAAGGATTCTCAAGCCTCGAACAATGGCAAGTTTCAACCTCGGCATTTCTCTCGCCAAGCCCCATGTCCTTGTTGAAGGCGAACTCGAATGGTGGCTCACAATGACAAAGAATTACATCCAGCAGACGACTATCAGTGCTAGAAGATATTGAAAAGGGCGATGAGAAGATCTCCGAAACAGATGACTCAAAATGGGAAGCAAAAGAGTACCAACTGATGGAGAAGAATGCTAAAGCGCGACAGCTCATTCTTAATGCTCTTTCAAGGAAAAGACATAGACAAGGTAATGTCCCTCCCCACTGCCCAAGCCATGTGGAAAGCCCATCATAAACATGCACTCAGGTAGTGATGATATGAAGGGACAACCGTATCTTTGAGCTTAATCGTGAATTTTGCTCCATTCGAATGGGGGAAAATGAGCTCGTTTCTGATTATCATTCTCAGTGTCAAATCCTCTATGACAAGATGCTTTTCTGCTGGAATGGAGAAGAAAGCTTGGGAGTATTCTATGGCGTTCATTCATGGATTGAACTCAAAGTATACAACCCCTCAAGCAAATTCTTCTTCAGTCCAAGGAAACTCGAGAATTGCCTATCTCTGTTCTTGCAGGGAAATTCAAAGTGCAGGAAATCAAGAACAACGAGGAAAAGCACTCAGACCAAGAAACAAGAGGAATGGCGCTCAAGCTTTCACGCGTACTCAAAAAGCTTGAAAATGATGAAGAAGGAGAAGACGACGATGATAGAGACGTCGCTATGATGACTAAGGTTGTGAAGAAATTCTTCAAGAAACAGGGTGGCTTCAAGCAGCGCGATCCTACCTCCAAGCAGCACGACATCAGGGATTTCACGTGTTTCAACTGCAACGAGAAGGGACACCTTGCTAAAGCATGTCCTCATCTAAAGGTGAATCCAAGCGCAAGCTCAGCGAAAAACAGCCTCCTCCTAAACAAGCTTTTGTTTCACTCTGGGGTGAATCTGATGGAGATTCGGATGATGGAGTGCAAGCTGATGTCTGCTTGATGGCTGGTAGTAGATCAGACTCAGCTCTAGCTCTGAGGTTGAGGTAATGGATCTTAACTATGAAATCTTACCCAAGCGCAATCTTATCAATCTCTTAAAAGAATTAATGGTTGATCATAAGTCACTAGCTGCTGAAGCTAGGGGACTTCTGGTTGAACTTAATAGTTCTAAGGAAGAAGTAGTTGAGCTTCCAAGCGCTACATGATAACCCCACTCTCTTAACAAAATCCTGTGAGCGTTGTCATGAAAGCGAGTTGGAAAGAACTTTGACTCAACCAAGGATGTAAGCTCGATCAGATCATATCAAAGCTTGACATTCTTACTAAGTTAGTAGAAGCAAAGTCTGTCTCTCAAACAGGTTTTGTGAAAGCTAGACCTGGATTGGGCTATGACCCCCAGGAATCTTCCTCTAACTCCAGTCCTCCTCAATCAAGTGAGCTCTTTACTAAAATCAAGTCACTTGAACAAGACCTAACTGCCTACAAGAGTGAAAACTCTCATTTGAAGAGCAGAATAAAGGTTCTTGAGGATCAACCTTTAGAACCAAACAGTGGTTTCATGGGGAAAAAGAGCATCATTTGTATAAAAAACCAGCCCAATCCCCAACTCAGCCTCCCGTCTTGCAAAAGAAAGAAACCATTTAGACCGGGAAAGGGCAAGTATGGTTATGTAAGAGGTACCATTAACTGTACCTTTCGTGGTCAAAATGGACATGACAAGCGTGAGTGCAAGGACTTAAAAAGTCCTTAAGAATCAGCCTATAAGCCAATGGCTAAATCCAAGGGCAAGCGAGAACGTTATCAACGTTCACTTGTTGACAACGGTTGCGCTTCAAAGCACAGAGGTGCGCTTCGTAAAGCGCGACCTCATATTGTGCTTGATCTTAATGACCCTAGCTATTATGAGCATGTTCATAAACAAGTGAGTCAATAGATATGGACAATGTTCCCACGAAGTTTGCGCTTCGTAGGGAACATAGAAATGATCTTTTCTTTGCAGAATGAAATGAGGAGTAGAGGATTCATGTTTAGCGATTGTTTGTAATGAGCGATCTACTTCGGCTACTCTCATTTCAACATAAGGAAGGAGCGCAAGACTTCTTCGGGGAAAACGGCAAGGAAAGATCACGAGACTTATCTAGTACATATTCAAGGACTTAAAATCTCGATGTACACTTTCCACGTGATTATTTGAAGAGCAAGGGCATCAAGCTTATTCACGTATCCTCAGAAGGGCAATTGGTAGATATTTTCACTAAAGCGCTTAATCGTCAGGTTTCCTAAACCTCAGGGTTCAGCTTGACCTTATTCGACTCCATTAGCTTCGAGGCAATGGAACTGTAAGTATTCCTCTATTTGACTAGAACTAGCGAGCTTAGTATCAAGGTACGAACTATTGGTCGCTTGCGCTTGATAGCTTTGAGTCTCTGCTTTTAGCTGATCATTGAAATGAATTAGTTTTGAACTTTTCTGACTTGTTTGGCTCGATTTGATATAATCCTAGTCCATGCATGCTCTTCTTTGCCAAAAACGTGACAATGGTGATCGTCTTCTACCCATATTACATGCCTAAGAAATGATCCATTGCATAGGTGTCCTTAGCCTGACTAGATGTAACATTTCTCTCGTCCTTTATTGAGCTCTACATTAGAGAAGTATTTGACATAAAGCCCAAATTACCATGCTACATGTATATGCACATACTTCCACATCAACTTGAGTGATTGAATGCTCTAATGTCCCGTATATGAAATGTGCATCTTCCTATTCATAAATTTCTTTACATTGTAGTTTGAGAATTGAACTGGACATCACACTCTTACATCTACTCATCTCAATCAGTGTTATGCTTCCTTCGGTTTTAGTTTTCAGAGGTGATTCATCATGCGCTTCAGTGTTCAGCGCATATCAGTGTTACAGTGTATCGCGCTTTGCAGCACATATGGGTGGAATTCCTTCCGAGTTGGTTTGCTTAACTTTGAAGAAATGCCTTTTGGTCAAATCAGCGTGCCACTTGAGTGATGTAACGGCTCCTTTTGCAGTGTAACGATCGTAATTATAGCTGTTGGAGGCTATGGCAGGCCTAGCACAGATTCGTAATCTTATTGGACCATTGGATGGTGCAACGGCCTCTATTTTTTTGATTGGTCTTTGAAGCGGCTCTGGAGTTGTTGAGTAAGATATATATATGAGGTATTCTTTCCCTATCCTACCTTACCTTCTCTTATCTCTTCCTTTACTCTCTTCTCCTACCCTCTTTCTCCATTTTTTACTTACACTCACTACCATGGACAAAGTTCTAAGCGCCCTTCCTGACCTTGACCCTGAAACACTGGCAAAGATTCAATCCATTGTCCAAGCTTCCTCCTCAACACAGCCTGCCTTCCAACATACCCGAGTATCTCATGAGGTCACATCCCCCTCCACTAAAGCGGCCTCTCCACCACCACCTACCACGTCCCCAGCTCATAAAGCAGTCTCTCCTCACATTTGATTTGACCGGCACCGATGACCCATCTCCTCACTCAGACAGCCCCTTAAAACCCTTGTTCTCACATGATCCTCCAGTAGACATGGATTTGCTTGCTTCAGATTTAGAGCTCGCTGGATATGATCCAGTTAAAGAGCTTGGAAGACTTCAGACCGAGACTTCTCATACGACACCAGCCAAAGGTAAAGGAGTTCTCCAGTATAGACACTCCATCTCGTCCCTGGCTCTAAAATCCGGCCTCCAGCGCAATCCTCCAGTCTCCTAAGGAGCTCTTGGCAAGTATTCCCTCTGACTCTGACGCAGATGATGAGTTTCAACTCCTTCGCAGAACTGGTGCTCAGTCTCCTCTTCCTCTCCAGTCTCAGAAGCCTGATAGGCAGAGTGACGCGCTTCGCAGAAAGGGTAAAAAGCGCAAGGCCGTTGCTCCTCCACCACCTGTTTCAGAGGATGTTGAATCCTTAGATGGTTCCGAGCACGAGTCTCCTCCTCCTGAGCAGAAACCGGTTGGCGCTTCAACCAGATCCAAGCGCACCAAGGTAATAGGCTTGACTGACTTTCCTCTCATTCCTCAGGGTGTGCAGAAGCGCTCCTTCTTGTTTCCAGAGATAGTGACTCTTGACCTGCTCACCGGCTTCAAGATTCCTCCATGTCGCTCTCTTTGCCACCTGGTTAAGCTTTCGAGGATGGGATATGCTCGAGACAGAACAGCGCGCTGCAACAACGCTATGGTGTACCAAATCTATGCTACTCTGGAGTACTCAGCGCCCAATCCTGAATACTGCTCAGTGAACTTCACATGGAAAGGTAATGCTAAAGAATGCTTTCGGGTTAAAGATCTTGCAAAGGCTATCGGGCTGACAGAGCAGTCAAGCGGGTTTGGCCGGCTATACAAGAAGAATTGGCCAGCTGGTGCTACTACGCTAAAGAAGACGGTGTTTGGACCCAAATGTGCCGAAGGGTGCGCTTACAGTTGATCTGCTTCGCCCTGCCAAGCGCTTACTCCACCACTTCATCATCACCAACATCACGCCAAGAGATTATGATCATGACAAGGTGACTATAGCTGACTGTTGCATTATGGCCGCCGTTATTTCTAATCAGGTCATCAACACTGCTCAGCTCATGATGAGCCATTTGGTGCTGTGTCGCGCTGCCACATCTGGTCCTCTACCCTTTCCCCACCTTATTTGCAAGATGCTTCGAGCAGACGGTTTTACGACAACTCTCTCCCCGACTATGCTTTTCTACTTTTCTTACCATAGACGCCATCGTCGCTATTCTTTTACCCAAGTCTGAGGAGAAACCCCATTCTTGCTCGCGCTCTGAGCTGAGCCCTCGCGCTCGGGTCTCCTCTAGCTCTGCTGATCTTTCTGTTATAGTGGCTTTGATGGAAGCGCATCAAGAGCGGGTTGAGAAGCGTCTCAGTGAGATGGTTGATATTATGTCGTCTATGCTGTAGCTGGTTGAGGAGAAGTTTGACGCTGAACGGGGTGGTAGTTCTTAAGCTGTTGTGATGGTGCGCTTTTAAGCGCTTTTGCTGACTCTCTCTTTTCTCTCTACTTTGTTTATGTTTTTTTGAGAATTAGCTCTCTAGGGTTCCAGCCTCTTTTGTGACAGTTTGTGAACAATGTTAATGAAGTTATGCATTTGATTTTTATATCTCTAAGAGCCTTACTGACGTGACTTTTCTTTACTTAAGTTGCTTAATGTTCTCTATTGAGCTTTGTCTGACTTCTTAGCTAGCAAGCGCACTCTACTATTTTTCTTACCATATGACTTTGCTTTGAATTTTTCGATGATGTCAAAAGGGGAAAAACACAGTTACATTCCTCTTTGAATAAGGGGGAAGTATGAGATCGTGCTTGAATTCAGGGGGAATTGAAAACTGGTATGGTTAAGTACTTTTGTAAGATATTTTGATCCAATTCCGAATCTGAATACTTGATTAAATTGATATTATTGCCTTCATTTTAGTCACTTAAGAAAGTATTCATGAGCTTACCTGTTTACAGTTTGTCATCATCAAAAAGGGGGAAATTGTTAGTTGAGCTTTAATCGTCTTGTTAAAGCTTAATCTTTTCTCTTTGTTTTGATGATAACAAACTAATATGTTTAATCTCTTAGTGTTTTTAAGCCTTCCAGGTCATTGCCATATTTGTAAGGATGCGCTTAAGTCACTTAGAGATGCGCTTGACTGGTCACAGTCGCGCTTAACACCAAGCGGAGAAAGTAAGTTTCGCAACGGTGTTTAATAAATCCATTCAAGACCAAGAAGTAAAGAGTGATCGAGCTTCGAGGGCGTAGAGACGCGCTTGAATGAAGTTGAAGAAAGTTGACCACGAGGTTCCACTGAAGCTTAGGGTGCGCCAGAGCGCAGAAGAACAAATCCACACGCTTCGAAGGCTGGTAAAGCGGGAGAGTGCAAGTTGTGTGCACAGGAAGGTGCGAGAAGAACTTTACACCTCTTTGGGACGCCACTCCAGGGATCGGCCAGCGTGGCAAGAGTTTGTTAGAGCTTGAAGCACACGGATTGCTTATGTGGCATGGATCAACACATGAAGAACAAAACCAATTCACTCCAAGCCGTTGATTAATTCTGGTGAAGTGATCAAGGCACACAGATTGATGAGGTGGCATTGTGCTTAGTCTTTGTTTGTTACACAATTGAGTTATAGGTTTAGCTTAAGGATTGTGTATAAATAGAGTACTATTACATTCACTCTGGGGATTGCAAACCGAGAGAATATAGGAAGCTAGAGAGAGCTTAAGAGATATTTCGTTTGTAATCAGAGAGTGTTGAGAGTGCCTTCTTGTTCTTCAGAGCTGAACTCAGAGTATTGTAAAGAGAGTGCTTACGAGTGAGCTTCAAGTGTTGAAGCGAGAGATTGTAATCCTTTCTTAATCAATACAAGTGTAGTGGTGAGTTTTATCCCGAGTCAGCTAGTGACTTAGGGTTCTCACCGTTTGGAAATTCTTGTGTGTGCAAATATAGGTGTGCTTTAACAACTTAAAGCGCGGTTTATTGTCTGTCTAACCTCTTCCGCACTTAAGGACTTTATTAAATTCATTACTAATAGTTCGTCATAGGTTAAGCGCAAGCCAAGCATTCAAAGCGCAATTGAATTCTTGTTAAGCGCAACGAAGGCTTAATGAACCTTAGTGACAGCGAACAATAGCTGATCAAACACGTGTTTTCTACACGGATCCTTAGCACTAACCTCTTTATCTTCTGGATCTACAACCGGTGTATCTGGTGTCGAAGATAGAGTAGTGGTGGTTGCGGGAGTCTTTGGACGAGTAGTTTGCTGAGCGGCGAGCTTGAAAAGCCTTTCATGGTTAAGATCCTTAATCTTCGGGCAACTCCGTGCTTTAAATTCAATGTATAGCACATCATCAGATGGGAGATGGATGGGCTTGTCATTGGCCATTTTTTGTGTAGTTGTGTTGTTGGTTTGAGCTAGAGCGTGTAACTAGCTAGCTCAAACATTCTGCTTGTTTTGATGATGATAAACCTAAGTATTTGATGTCCATTGCGTGTGATAAGCTTTCTAGGTATATCAGCTCGGAATAATCCTTGCATTGAGCTGAACTTCTTAACACATATTATTAAGTACAACATTGTAGTTAATCTCCCTTCCGCAACTCTTCAACATTAGCTTACTAGCTTATTATTTTTAACTTGGAGATTACACTAGCTTAATTGTGTTTTCACCATATACATATTTTAAACACCTAAGCCAGCCGATCAAAAGAATAACTCGTCGATCCTACAATTGGTATCAGAGCATTGGTTGCTCAATTGCATTGATTCGTTATCTTTCAATATTCCGAATCATGGGAAATAATAAAAATGTTTCAACCTGGGAGTCTCTTTAGAAAGCCTCATATCTTAGCTGATGGTTAACTAGAATGGTGGCTTAGCATGACTAGGAATTACATCCAACAAATGGACTACCAATGTTAAAGGATTATTGAAAAAGGTGAAGACAAGATCTCTGAAGAAATAGACAATCACAAATGGGGCCAACTGAGTATGCAACACTTGAAGAGAATGCGAATGCCAAACAACTCATATTAAATGCTCTCTCCCGAAACGACGTAGATAAAATCATGTTTCTGCCAACCGCAAAGCTCATGTGGGAAGATATATTAGATATGCACAAAAGCAGTAAAAACATGAAGAATAGCTGCAAGTTCGAGCTCCAAAGGGATTTCCACTCGTTCAAGATGGATGAAAGCGAGTCTCTATCAGATTATCACTCGAGATTCCGGGTACTATGTGACAAAATGTCCTCATCAGGACTTAAGGTAGAACCCTGGGAACACTCTTGAGCTTTCATTCATGGTGTTAATGCTAAATATGATACTACGAAGAGGGGTAATGCTAATGACAAAAGAGACAAAAGAGCTTCATGTATCTGTACTTGCTGGAAAACTTAGAATACAGGAAAGCAAGGACCAAAGAGAGTCGCTAGCATCAAAGGAATCCAAAAGAATGGCTCTCAAGCTCACCCAAGTTCTTCAAAAGATGGAAGACGAAGATGAAGATCACCATGACGAAGACCAGGACGTTGTAATGATGACTAAGCTCGTCAGGATATTCTTCAAGAAGCAAGGTGGCTTTCAACACAGAGATTTCAAGCCACAAGACCTCAAGGATGTCACATGCTATAATTGCCAAGGCAATTGAAACACATGCCCAAGGTCTGCACAAGTGCCAAGGTGTTTTCTAAGGAGGAACCAAGTGGATAAGAAACACCACCAAAGAAGGCATTTGTTACCTTATGGGGAGATTCGAACAATGAGATAGATTGTGGAGAAGTACCAGAGCAGTGTTTATTTGTCACCGAAGATCCCGATCCTGAATCTGACATCCAGGTAAGTTTTCTTAAACTTGAACTTATTTCTACGCCCTATACGTCTATTATGACTAAATATGAGGGCAAGCTTGATCAAGCAAGTCTTGCTGAAGAAAAGCTTGAACAAAGCAGTTCTGAGCCCTACAAGTCTGTTAAGGCTAAATCTCAGGGCAAGCTCGATCAAGCGAGTCTCGCTGAAGAGAAGCTCGATTAGAGCGGGTCATATAGGACCCAACTTGTACATATTAGGAACTCAAAAGCCAAGCAGGAACAAGCTAATGATGGTGAGGTATTCCTTTTAAAGGTGAGCCTCACCAAGTGCTTTATTTTAGCGATGACATCTATTATGAGCGTGTTCCTCGAGCTGTGAAAATGAAAGTTCTACCTTCTAGCTCAGGAATCACAAGTGCTAACGTTCCTTCTATGCCAACGCTTGGACACCAAAAGATTGATTTTCATTTTGTAGGTTGAAATGCAGAGTATGAGCTACCATGTTATATCCTAAAGCTACTCTCATTTCAAGCAATAAGCATCAGTATCTTTCTCCTTCAGGGATGAAACGAAGAAGTCAAGCGTGCTTCAATGACTAACACACATCTCTTTCATTCTTATCATATAAGAGGTGTACATCTATGTGGTCATGTATCACTTTATTCGAAGCGAGTCACATATGTGGTCAAGCGACATATATTATTTCAAGCGAGAATCAGATATGTTCAAGTGGGTCTCTGGAGACTTCAAGAGAATCTCTATTCAACACGCTGAACCATATCTTATACCTCTAGAAGAGAAAAACAACAACAACATATCTTCTAAGGCACTTTTCAAGGATATCTTTCTACTCCTTGGACTTCTTCTGGATTTTCTATCTTTTCTTATTAGCTAAAGCAAGATATGCGCTGTAAGTTTCTCCAATACTTTGACTATGAATTAGCAGTATAATTCTACATTGGGAACATTAGTTTGATTTTTCTTCTTGATTGCTTGCTATTTGTGCCTCATGTATTTCAAGAGAGAGTCTAGCTAAGGTCGTATATTGCATTAAAGCAATTGATTATAGTCTTATCCAATTTCATGTTCTTCTTCTGCCACAAATAGAGAATGGTGATCGTCTTCTTGCCATATTCTAAGCCTAAATAAATTATCCAATCCTACACCGTCCCTTGCCTCAAATTAATGTAACGCTTCCGGATTCCCTTGATAAACTCCACAATAGGAAGTATTCATTTTTGTGATAAAATGCCAGCTACCCCTCTATATGCACATACTATATACATATATGCCGAGTGTGGGTGTGTTATGTGCCTACATGTGAAATGCGCATTTTCTGTTATTCTTTACATGCTTAAATGGTTACAATTGGTGCACATATCACAAGCTTTACACTCCTAGCATGATCAAGCATTTATGTGAGAGTAGATGAGAAGGCAGTCTGTGGTGTTTTTGGGTTAAGCTACTTCAGCGGTTTATAGCTCAGTGATTTTCTTAATTGTGAATTTTCCTTAATGTGGAAGGTTATCTTTGTGGCTAAGCAATGTAACGTCTAAACAAGTAGCTCAGTGATTCAGTATAAATGGACAAAGAAAACCTACTTGGCTCAGTGATCTAGTATAAATAGATTCAGAAAAGCCACACCTAGACATTACAAAGCATCACACTAGCTTTCTAGCGCGTCTCTACTAGCTGTTACAACGATTATATTTGCAGAGCCACATTTCACTCAGAAAACAAAGTCTGAGGTAAATGTGTTTGCATGTAGCCATTGTAAAGCAGCTTCAACGAGACTAGTAGCCAATGGTAAAAGATATGTTTCAGCGTATCTTCACTGATTGAGCCATTGGGAGTATCTAGCCGTTGGGATTAAGCGGTGAATCTTACAAAGGAATATTGGTCTACACTATATATACACGGGTATGACTTCAGTTATGATCATTATTGTGTTACGTCATTATATCCCTCTCTGTACTCTCCATAAAATCCCGCTCTCCCACTCTCTCCCACTCGCTCGCATACATAGCTCCTCAAACAACCCACAGTTCTCAAAACCCTAAAAAGAAAGCACGTCATACCAAATGGTTGACAAAACCCCACTCTCCAATCTTATCCAGGAGGAGCTCCTTGAAGAATTAATGGCTTCTCGATCGGCTGATCTTGAGCAGTTAGCACAACAGAGGCTAGATAGATTGGCTACTAAAAAATCCACAGCTCTACGACCGACAACACCAAATGTTCCAGTATCGGCCTCAAGGTCTTCACAGACTCCCGACACACCAACTATTCCAGAGGTTAGCGTTACCAACCTCGCCGATGGTCAAGTTACTGAGACATGAGCTAGTACTGATTGTTAATCCAGTCACATCCATAGTCGCCAATGTGCTCACAGATTTGGCATATTTCGAAACAGAGGTATTCTCGACGCCAGCAAAATCAGTACAAGGTGAACAACTCTTTCTTACCTCTCCTTCTCTCCCCCATACACTTGCTGCATCATTCAAAGATGAAGAGGATGAGGAGTTTGCTCTGGTCCAACATCAGCTACTCAATGATGCTAAAAGCGCATCTAAGGCTGCGGGTAAATGCAAGATTGCTGAGGAGGAAAATCTTATTTTAGAGGATGAAGAAAGAGGTCAAGGCAGTTAAGCTTGAGTTTCCACCGATTCCTACAGACATTGCTAAGCGAGACATACTAGCTCTGCTCATTGTGTCGCCAGATACGCTAACGAGATTAGGGTTGATTCAGGTTCAGATCGCTTCACTTATCTTCTCAAAATGATGAACTGGGATAAACTCAAAAATGAGTTGAGTAAAGCTGATCTTGATCTTGTTCGTCAATTCTATGCTCGCTTTCTAGCAATTCTACTACTGGTAAATCCTCTTCTATCAATTTTCAATGGTTGAATGACACAAATGAAATATTCAAAGTAAAGGACTTGGCTAAAGATATTGGTCAAGAGCCTAGTTCAGATGGCTCTCTAGTTGTGTTTGGTCGACTTTACAAGAAAATTTTCCATGCGGATTCTCGATAGATCAAAGAGTAGTGTTTGGTAAGAATGTCCCTCTTGTGTTGAAGACTGATCACCTTCAGCATCCAAGCGACTCCTTCACCACTTCATAGTAAAGAATATAACTCCCATGAATACCAACCTCGATAATGTCACCATATCAGACTGTTGCATCATGGCAGAATGCTGGAGTGGACAACTAATCAACACCGCACATGTAATGTTTTCTCATATAGTGGTTAGCCAAGCACATCATGGCCCCCTCCCATTTCCACACATTGTAGCGCATATGTTGAAGGCTAAAGGCATTTACAAACCATTCAAAGAGACTAGCTTCAATGACGTGCTCACTATTGAGAAGGTCACCGAGCTCGTGTCCAAACCAACTTCTGTGAGATTATCTACACCAGCTGCTAGCTCTTCAAGAACCCGTTCCCAAGATGTGATGGTACCCATATCCAACGAGTCTAATGCTTCAATTGCTTTTTCTATTCAGCAACAATGTTCCACCCTTGAGAAGAGATTAACAGAGATCGGCGCACAACTATAGCTTATGAATGAGAGACAAGATGAATTACCTTGTCGCGCAACTATACAAAGTTTACTCTATGGTTTCTATAATCTTGTGTTTTATGCTTGGCTACACCTTACTTTTTATGCTTATTAACTTAATATGCTTGATTACTGAGTTTAGATTGCTTGCACTTTCCACTTTAGTTCCTTTGCATGAGTTATACTAACATTTTTTGATGATGTCAAAAGGGGAAGTAAACATATGTTCATACCTTATTCAACTAAGGGGGGTAATATTAGGCAACTCGATCAAAGGGGAACAAAGGTATACTTGCTAAGTGTTTTTAGCAAGAAATTGAGCTTATTTTTTATATCTAAAAGTACTTGATTAAGCTTCATTACATATCTATAGCTTAACCGAGTACGCTTTGAAATATATTGAGCTTTATTGTTTAAGTATTTGTCATCATCAAAAAGGGGGAATTTTTTTGTTTGAGTTAGAGTGTGTGACTAGCTAGATCAAACATTCCACTTGATTTGATGATGATAAACCTAAGTATTTGGTGTCCATTGTGTGTGATAAGCTTTCCAGGTATACCTTGAGGAGTTAGGAAAATAGCTTTGACACAAGAGGACTAGCTGAGTCTACAAGGAGACTAGCTTGATGCCCAGCGAGGAAAGCTGAATCTTGACAAGGTAGAATAAGTGATGAAATGAAGAATAAAGTGATGAAAAGAAGATAGAGAAGACGAACGGACTAGCTATTAGTGATAGACAGTCGTTGTAAAGCTAGTGGATCACAATTCTACGTGAAGAGAAAAGATAAACGCAATGGTGAAGAAAGGGAGTGTCTAGACGAGGAATCCTACACCAGCTCATAGAGGATTTGGTCAAGTGATGGGAAGGATGAGAAGCTAAGGATAGGGGAAATGGAAACAACAAGAGTTTGTTAGGATTTCTACCTATGGATAGTGATGAATGAGGATCGCAAAGCTGGACAAATCAGGGACGCGCTAAGGGTGTGGAGTGGATTTCCAACATGGTCAAAGCTGTTAGAATCAAGTGAAGAAGCACAAAGCGTGTATAGCCGTTGATTCATTCCAAGAGGGCAATGATCACACGGATCGCTGAGGTGAACTTCTTGAATGTCGTTAGATACAGATCTGCTAGACTAAGGACTCCAGTTTAGAAATACTATATATACGTGCATTAGGTGTTGTTAGGATCATGAGAAGAACTTAGGATCTGAGAGAGATTTAGAGAGAAAGCTAGAAAGCTTAGGAAACTTCACTTGCTCAGAAAGGAGCAAAGCGAATTAGACAAAGTTAATAGCTAGAGGATAGCTATTATGTGCTGAGATCGTTGTGAAGAGAGCAACTTTCCTAAACACCTTAGAGCATGATTGAGAGATATTGCTTGTATGTGCTAAACACATATTGTATTATGAGTTATTTAGAGTTAAAACTAGCTATAGTTTGTAATTTCTCTTGATTAATATAACATTAGTGGTGAGTTTTATCCCGAGCTTATTAGAAGCTTAGGGTTATCACCGTGGAAAAATCCTTGCATTCAACTGAACTTCTTAATTCATATTGTTAAGTTCAAAATTATAACTAATGTCCCCTTCCGCAACTCTAACACATTAGCTTACTATCTTATTGTGTATAACTTGGACATTAGACTAGCATAATTGTGTTTTTATCATATACATCTTTTAAACACTTAAACGAGCCGATCAAAAGACTAACTCGTCGATCCTAAATGTGTGTTTAGGTTGAGAGGGAAGGAAATTTTGAGGAGCTAGTTTGTTTAGAGACAGAGTAGCTGGAGGCGAATTATTTAGCGAGAGGGAGAGACGGAGTTTTTATGGATTTAATAAAAAAAGGGAGAATTAAATTAACAAGGTAAATGTTTCAAGAGAATCAATACCAGGGTTTATACAGATGAGCAACATTCCACCTCTGCAAATTCCATCGGCTCAAGAAACGGTTAGAAATTTGCAACGACCATATCTCAAATTACACAAATCTGCAACAGCTACAAAATATCTGCATTTCTTTTGATACGCTGCAATGGTTAGAAATAGCTTTACATAATCTATTTACAACTAGAGCACGTGACCTACTTTTCTAAATGTTAAATCCTCGAGCATCAAAAAATACCTCTTGCCTTAAGCAAACCTATTGAAGAATGAAAAGCCCAGATCTCTCGCTTAATCCAAATCAACCACAAAGCCAGCTCAGCTACTACTCACAATAGCGATTGATCATACTTGAGATTGAAGAGTTTGATTTGTGTGTTAAAGTCAACACTTAAGCATGAAAGAATAATAGGAAAATGCACTTTTCACTTAAGGGACAATACACACTCACACTAAACAATATATATAAATCAAGTATGTGCATAAAAGGGGTTAGCTTGGGCATTTTGAAAAAAAAATGAATACTTCCATATGTAGAGCTAAAATAGGGACTTAGAAAGCGTAATATTTAAGTTAGCTAGGGAAACAGTAGGAGTAGATTATTTCTATTGGCTTGTAATATGGTCAAAATGACCACTCTCTATTTATGGAGAAAAAAGAGCATGCAATGAGTTATGACTATAATCTATAGCTAAAATGCAATATACAACTCTAGATTGATTGGCATGTTGTAATAGATGATGTATGAATAAGAGACTAGGAAGAAGCACAATCAAACTAAAGTTCCCAATGAAGATAGAGTTGATAATTCATAGACAAAGTTAGAGAGTAGCTTATAGCGCATATCATGCTTTGGCTAATGAAGAGATAGAAAACCAAGCTGAATCCTAAGGCCTAGAAAGCTAACCATGTAAAGGGCTTTAGAGAGATATTCTCTGTTTTGATCTTCTGAAGATACAAGATATTGCTCGGCGAGATAGATAAAGACCATCTTGAATACTCCAGGGTCTCGCTTGAGCGATACTGAGTCTCGCTTGAAATATAACATGTAGATTTACCTTAAATAAGTCTCGCTTGAATGCAACGACACCTAGCACAAATAGATAGACATCTCTAAATAGATAGGAGTGAAAGAGATGCATATTGGCAGCAGGTCAGCTTGATTTCGTTTCTTTTCTACCCTGAAGGAGATAATTCTCATTCCTTAGCTTGAAATGATAGTAGCTTGATATATTTAATGTTGTATCTCTTATTATGCATTTCAACGGGTAATAACAATCAAGCTTTCGGTATCCAACAAAGTGATGGCTTGATTGTTATTTGATCTTGACGGTAGAACATTCATCATCATAGCTCTAGGAGTAGACTCATAACATATAGCATCATTCAGATCAAGCACTTGATGATATTCACCTTTATAAGGCATACCTCTCTGTGCTTTAGCTTGTTTGTGCATGGATAACATACCTAGTACATACAAACTTGGTCTTAGACGACCCGCTCTGGTCAATCTTGCCTTCAACAAGACTAGCTTGATCGAGCTTGCCATGCTTATAGGGCTTGTTCTTGAGCTCAAATAAGCGCTCACACTCTGCATATAATGTCCATTTTGTCAACATAAAGTGCAATAATGGTTGTATCTCACATAACCATACTTGCCTTTTCCAAAGCAAATGGTTCCCTACGTGTAATACTAGTAAGCTGAGTGGATGGACATTGCAGTTGTTTGAACATATATTTATAAGAACATATAACCCTAGAAACAATTACTAAAAACCCCAGGCCGAAATTCTATCAAAAACTAGGTAAAAAGGCCCACTAACTCCCGTAGAGAGAAAAGGGCCGCGACGCAGAATCGTACAAGGGCGCGGTCGTGCCTATGTCAGCGTCGCGCCCTAGGACAAAATGCTCAGTGCATCCCTTTTTGCACGCGTTCGTCCTTTGCCTCTTGTGTCTTCTCCTCAGTCTTCTCCCGAGTGCTCGTAATCCTCGTGTTTTGCTACTTTGCTTTGTGAGATCCAGAATATGGTAATATGCTCTAATCCAGGGTCAATATGCCCATAAATGATGCTAACAACCTCTCATTACGCCATACTAGATGTCACCAATCATACCCCCACACTTGAACCTTGCTTGTCCTCGAGTAAGCTGCATGTAACCCTTTGGCGATATCAGCAAGTATGGATGACATGACTGAAGCGGTCTTCCATCAACTCTCTAGCCCCCAGTACCTAGAATCATCAAGAACACGGGCGTAGACTCTGACTCTACTAGAAATATTCAAATATAATGCAAGACTAAACAAGACTATAACTAGAAACCAAACAATGGCATCAATCATTCTCCCATACTTGAACCATCCTATTCTACGCAGCTGCTTTAATCATGAATATCTATACTATGTCAAAGATGTCTCTAAGAAAATAAAATACAAAGGATGACTACACAAGATTAAAACAAGACTAATTCTCTTTTAAATGCTCATAATTTATGAAGATAATGCACAAGCTCCCACACAAATGAAAGCATATTTAACAGACCATAACTCAACTCTAGTAATTCCACATGTATCTTTCTAATGCTCCTTTTGATCCTATTTATGTACTTCTTATTCTCAAGTTTCTTATTAAGCACCGGGCCTGTCCGTTTTATGGTCCAGGCAAATTTGTATTAAAGCATCGGGCCGTCCCTCTTATAGTCCATGCCTACATTAATTAAGGCTATTTATTCAAATAACGGGCCCGTCCGTGTTACGGTCCAGGCCGTCTTCTTTCTCGGAATAAAATAACGAAAAAGGATGGAAGCAAAAATGATAACAACAATATGATAAAAACTAGAGAAGAGATGGTAAACTTGCAATCTTAGTATTGGACCTAATGCATTCTAATCATAAATCACATGCTCATGTCAAAGTCATAAATCTGATCAATCATATCATCATCATATATAGTTGCAATATCAACATCAAGGGTATAGTAAAAAGATTCAAAACAAATGCACTATTATAGAAGTCCACAAAGCATCAAATAGGAGAAAATTATGATAACCAACTCTTAAAATTTCAAATAGACTAAAAAATTTAAAGTACGTATGATAGTTGAGATAATTCCCCACCCCACACTTAAACTACGCAATGTACTCATTGTGATTTAAAGAAAAAAGGTAAAAGAGAAGTGGATATGGAAAGATACCTCATAGACGGGTTGCCTCCCGGTCAACGCCTTTGTTTAACGTCGTTGGCTCGACGTCTTGATCTCTTATTCCGCACTTGGTCCCTCATGGGCCTTTTCATCAATGAATCCTCTCTTCTTCTGTACTTGTTAGGATTTGGCACCTTCCAATTTCTCTTGTCGTACCACCTCCTTCTCTTCTTCATCTTCCCTGTGTATGGCCTCTATTGTTGTTCGGTGAACAAATCCCAGGTGTTTGGGGTTCCAATGTTCCATATGTTGTGAGGTGTACGTATGTGGCTTTCCTGAGCTGTGGATAGACTCCCGGATAAAATCTCCTTCCTATCTCGCCTAACCGTGGTCATGGATTGTACTTATTGAAGTTCACTGATGGCGGAGGAGCGGCTTCAAAGGCTGCAGGGTATAGCGTGCGGGCGCGCCAAACCGGGCACGGTCACGCTTCAACTTCCGGAAATAGTCCCATAAAGGCGCGATCTCGCGGATCAGGGGAGTGGTCGCTCCAGTCTATAGGGGAGGGTGCGCGGTTGTGCGCTGATGAGGCCGAAACGGTCATTGTGCCTATCAAAGATAGCCAACTTAATAATTCCACTAGTAAAGCGGTAAGAAGGGGTCGAATCCCAAGAGAGCCAGAACGTTAATTTATTTCTTATGGTGCTACTGAATAGTAACAATGGGGTTTTTTGATTGTGATTATAGTAACTAAGCAAAAGCAAAAGTAAAAGCAATGTATGTTGGGTTGTAACGATTATGATTATGCAGCTCACTCTATCTAGCATCAGTGCATTATTCAATCGTAATGTTGATCATCAAATTCTATTAATTTATATTCTGAATTGGTTAAATTGGTTGTCCTACTCTTTGTTCGTATATAGCAACTAGTCCAAATAGTCCTAGAAACCCTTATTGTAAGCAATAACCAAGGAAATCCCAAGGTTCAAAAGCGCAACAACATAAAGATCAAATATAAGTAGGCCTATGAAATACCATTGGCAAATCACCGATACTCGACACAGGTTTATAATCTCTACAAAATAAGCACTCGCAAATAGTCTATGCAAATTCTGATTGCTACCTAAAAGACATGACTTTTCAAATCGAATTATCAAGCCTAGCAATATGATGGATAATTAATCAACCTAGTTTGCAACCTAGAGAAAATCAAGATCAATCAATAGTCAATAAAGCACAAGAGATCATAAAACAATCCCGAAATTAACTTTAGAATAAAAAAATAAGAATTCTCACAACAAAACGTAAAACAATGGCTTCAGCCTTAAGAGTGAACTATAGAGAGTTTAGCCAGACATAGCCATCGAAAGCATTGAAGAATATGGATGAATGATGGGAAAACAAACCAGGGAGGATGATAAAGGTGGAAGCTTTCTTGGAGGCTGCTGCTAGGTTCTCTCTAAATGAATGTGGCAAAAGAATAATGAATGAATGATGTATGATTGATCTAACCTAATTTCTAAAGGCTTATATAGTATCTAATAAAAGGGAAATAAAATACATCAAAATAACTAAAAAGATGTGGAAAAATAATATAAAATCTCAGATAAAATCTTCATTTATGTCCCGTCCGTGTCCGCGTCACGATCATGACAGGGGTGTCGCGATCGTGACAATGCTCTAGTTCTCAGGTCTGTGGCAGGTAGCGATCATGATAGGGAGTCGCGATAGTGATAGGTCAACTGAGGATAAGTCGCGCTCGTGATGGATTGTCTCGGTCGTGACAACTTCAACTAAGGCTGACTCTCGGTCGTGATACTCCATCTCGGTCGTGACAGCTTCTCCTGAGATGATCTTCGGTCTTCTACAAGCGTCGAGGCAGCTCGGCTTCGCCTCTCGGCTTCTCCTTGGGTGTAGGTGTGGTATACTTCCTCTAGCTCCATCCCGAATGCACTAAAAGTGAGCACAGCCGGGATCTACATGATAAAACCACAAAATACCGCTTACGAGCATCCCGCTAATCCATAAGTAAACTCCAACCTAGATTCCGGGAATACCACTCGTTAAGCACCTAAACACCACTATTCCTATGCTAATAGTCGGAAGTTAACACCATATAATAAGCTCCTATCATGCGCGATGATGGAGTTGTCGCGCTCCTCCTTAGATATATGCGCCCAGTTGCGCGACTCCAATGCGCGGTCGCGCGACTTTGTAGTGGCAGATTCGCGGGCTTTCTCCACGGGTTGTGGGTGCGTGTTGGCTGGTGCGTCAACCTCGATATCTTTCTCCTCAGTCTTCACCTCGTTCTATATCTTGTTGATTCTATATGTGATAGCATTAATACTGGTGGCCTGATGTTCCTATAAAGTGGTCACTACCTGCATCATCTTCTCGATCTTCTCGTCCACATACCTAGTGGTAGCCCGTGCTCGACTCTTCTATGGTGTTCTCTCTTCCAGTACTAGGGTGTTGGTTGCGAGGAGCTCCATCACAACGGTCATCAATGTCCGTGTGGATGGTTGAGGATTAGGTTTGGGGCCTCCACCACTTCTGCTCCGGTTGTGATGTGACCTCACCTACCATGACAACTGTAGAGGAGGAGGAGGCTATCAGTCTTAGATCTACAAGTCTGATTACTAGGGCCTGATCCAAAGCTATTCAAGTTGCGATTCATTATTTAGTAACCAGACTCATTTCAGGACAAGGATGTTCCGATACAGATGATGGATCTATTCTATGCTTAGTTACGATGGAGACGTCTCATCATTCAGCAGAATCAAGGATTCTATTGATTAGGCTATTTATCAGTCTAATTATTATTTTCTACAAGACATTATTCTTTTATTTTCCTGTTTTTGTTTAAGCTAGATTTTGGGCTTTTTCTTCATAAGTTGGGCCGACTCTCTAGGAGGATATAATGTGCTTTGTTTCCTTCTTCCTCCTACTAAAATAGTTGTAAACATGAAACCGCATTTTGAGTTTATTGATTGAATTGTTGAGACGCTATTCCTCCTCTTTGATCTTTCAACATCATAATTGAAGATATAGTTGAGATTGCTCCTTCGCCTTCAATATTAAACCCAAAACAACAACCATCCACCTTCCTCATCACCATCATCTATCCAGCCCTAAGTCGACCCAAATGCCACCGCCAACCATCCAACTTCCACCGATCATTCCCGCCGATCATCCTTCCTCAACAAGCCAGCCAAACAACCTCTTTATCACACCTTCAATTCATCTTCAAGTCATCACCTTTCCAAGTACCTTCCGCATCTCCATCCATCCAAAGAGTCGATCCGCCCACTACAAATTCAAGATGATCTATCCGAGACAATTTGATACCTTTCACAACCAATGTCACATCAACCGATATCATAGCCTCGAATTTGTAAGTCGAATCAAATCCTTGTTTATCACACCACCAATTTCGTGACAAAAATAATCCAGAAAATCAAAATAAATTCCATTGCTATTGTTTTGTATTCTTCGTTTATAAAAAAAATCAAAAAATAACAAAACAAAAATATGTGTTCTTAGTTGTTTGTTGAATCCATATCCCTAAGGACACTCCGATTGCTTTTCCATTGATAATTTGGTGATTTAATTCTAGGTTGCATGATTATAGGTTTAATTGCTTGCTTGATTTGATTGCCGTTGGTCTACATATTCTTCTTTCTCCTTCTATTCCTACTTGAATCAATTGAGTGTTCTTGAGTTTGTTCATTACCTAAAAAAGAAGAAGAGATATTCTGTTTTAAAAAAATCCTGATCTTGAGATTATCGTTATTAAAAAGCGAGATTTGATTTATTTCCCATTAAATTACATTTAAAAAATCTAGGGCAAACTTGTTGTGATTTGGTTGTTGAGATTTGGTGTTCAGCAAAGGATATGCATTCGCTTTTACAGTTTCTTTCTAACACTTGCCGTGAGTTATCCGCTTGTGTTGGTTCACAACTTCTTAGTTCGGGACGCCTAGGTGGATGCCGGATTAAGTTCTGTGCTTACCATTATTCCTGGCGATGCAGCTGAGTTTTTGTAACAGTATTAAAGTGCAGGTGCCAGTGAGAGAAAAGCCGAATCTAGGTGGCATTTTGTGAGACATGGAGGTGCATAGCCAAAATAAGGTAACCATTCTCTGTCAATGTGATTGATTCATTTACCACCTTTCTTTATCTCTCCACTGTCTTGGCTATTCTTGTCTTGTTGGCACTTATGTTTATTTTCCTGCAATTTTATCTACAGTTTGTTTGTTGAGTTATTGCTGTATTTGTGAATGTTGTGTTTTTATCTTTATCCTATCCAACACCCTTCATTTTAGCCTTGTCTTATGGTTGTCAAAACTTGGTCGATCGACTTTCTGTTCATTTCTGTTGCTTGGTTTTGTGTCTCTCTTGCTCTGTCGGGGATTATATTTTTGTTGGAGACTCATGGTGCGGTCAAATGATGGTCAAGATATGGAGTACTAACGGTTAGTTGGCTGCGTCAGTTGCACAATTGACAGAACTGATTAATACCCAATTTGTTTCTGTAGTTGCGTCGATAGCTACGATTCAGTAGTAGCTTAGCACACTGTTACCCTCTGCATCACCACCCCCCAAAGAAAAGGGTAAAGTCAATATTCCGCCTACACAAGGCGACGATTCACAGAGAGCGAGAAAGGCACCTAAGAAGGTTTGCTCCAAGTATGCAAAACTGACCATCCTAGAAAATGGTGCTCCATAGGACAAACACAATGCTGAAGGATCAACTTTTGAGGAGAACGAGCACCACAGTCCCGCGGAGGGGCTTGCTTCCACCTCCAAGCGAGTGAAGCAATCTCGAGTTCGTCCGTCACAACATAAGGTACCCTATGATCCCTTTTGATTTTTATTATTTTGCTAACTACCGGAGTCCAGTGTCTCTTGTTGAGTCACATGAGGACGAGCAGTTTCAGGAGTTTTTTTTGGACGAGGAAGAAGAAGGGGCATACAGGGTTTCTACTGGTTATCAGCCACCCCTAGAGGATCCACCTGAGCTACAATATCATCCTACTGGTTGGGTTCCTCGTCAAAAGCATCACCAGACCCCAGTTGCTCACTATGATGCATAGGGATATCCACAACATCATCCACAACGATAGGTTGTCGGTCCTCCACGAATGCAGCGACGACAACCACTTCCAGCTGGTCATCGGCAACATCGGGTTCCACAGCTAAATTACGATGCTGCAACTGCTGGCCAAAAACGATTTGCACCACCCTCTCCTACATCTAGACGTAAGATCAAGGTAAATATCGAGCCCTTCCTTGGTACATATGATATGTCTACTTTCATTGATTGGTTGCAGAGTACGAGTCATGCTCTCCTCCACTGTCATTATGAGGATCATGAGAAGGTCGAGATTCTCACCTTTCATTTTCAAGGGGCAACGCACCTTGTGGAACCAACTCGTTCAATAACAGGCACGCATGGGGTGGCCACCGGTTACAAAATGTTAGCAGTTATTCACGCTCATGACATGCTCATGACACGCAAGTACATTTGATCTGTCTACTTTCATATGAAGTAGGACAAATCCAAGACACGTTTTGTCTTGGATTTGTCTCAGCCTTACAGTGAACAGGTTGACATTCTGCCCATCCGAGACCTCAACAACGTTGTACAAACTGTGCATAAGCTATATATCCGGCCACAGTGAGCCCGACATCAGCCGTGTCAGTCATCGTCTTCCCCTTCCCCAAGGTATACTTCTTATCCTTTTAGAACAAACTTTGTCCCTTCTTCTGTATCTAGACCGTATTGCTAGGGTGTTGTGTCTTCTACAACGCAACGGTCGACACCGTCTTTGTCATCTTCTGGGCGACGTACACCACAACCTTGTACACAGACTGGCCGTTCTGATCATTCTCACGATCTTGAGTATTACAGATGGGGAGGTCGGGGTCACAATCAGAAGGATTGTCCTAACCAGAAGCTAGTCCTCTACTCCACTCAGATTGCATATTATGAGAACCTTTTGAATGAGGAAGAGACCATCCAAGAGGGGTCTGCAACATTACCAGAGGAGGTGATCAGGCCGAGAGACCATGATACAGACGTTTTACATTATGCCTTGGTCACATGACGCATTCTCACCATCCAGGAAGGTGTTCCACTTGACCAGTGAGAGACTTTGTTCATTCTCGGTGTCGTATGCTGCACGCATCACTGAGTCTTATCATCGATGATGTATTGTGCTATAACATCTTCAATGAGGGAGTCTTCCATGACTTCAATCTTCTGATGCAGTCCCATCCACAGCCCTACGGCCTACGGTGGTTTTCTGAACACCCAGGTAACACAGTATCCTTACAGTGTCCGGTTACTTTCTCTGTAGGTCCATATATAGACACTATTTTGTGTGATGTGACTACCATGGATGCCACCCATATTCTGTTAGGGTGCCTCTGGATATTTGATCGACGCGTTTTCCATTATGGGTATTTGAACAGTTACATGTTCATTACCATGCTATTAGACAGCGGAGCAAAGCTATATAGTCTGCACCCGACATAGGTGATTACTCTCTGTTTCCTGTCGTTTCTCCTTCAACTACACATAGTGGTTAGTTACAATTACCTTCGTGACACCATTATGGCCATGCTGTTGTCAAGTGTCCTAATCATAAGAAGGGCGGAAAGGGAAGTTTTGATCTTAAGGTACGTGTGAACAACGACTTATTCTTCAAAGACACCAGACGATTTTCGATGCTGTCCGAGGAAAGTCTCCATGTTTCCTTTTTATTGCCCTGTCTATTGCCCTACCTGTTACGGAGTCCGCACTTCCTTCTTGTATCTCGTCTATTTTGCCGGAATTTCAGGATGCCATGCAAGACGAGTTGCCAAACGTACTTCCACCACTTTGTGGCATTGAGCAACAAATCGACTTTGTTCCGAGAGACTATCTTCCCAATTAAGCCGCCTACCGAACCTATCCCAAGGACAAAAAGGAATTCCAGAGGTAGGTGCAAGAGTTGCTGGATAAGGGGTATGTACGCGAGTCCCCTAGCTCGTGCACTGTTCCCGTCATATTGGTGCCAAAGAAGGATGGCTCTTGGAACATGTGCGTGGAATGTCGCGCCATCAATCAAATCACCATAAAGTATTTCCATCCCATTCCTCGCCTCGACGACATGCTTGACGAGCTACATGGTGCGCACTTCTTCAACAAGATTTACCTGAAGAGCGGGTACCATCAGATTTGCATGAAGTGGGGTACTAGTAAAAGACTGCTTTCAAGACAAAGTATGGTCTATAAGAGTGGCTGGTCATTCCATTCGTATTGACCAGTGCTCCGTCTACGTTTATTAGGCTGATGAACCATGTATTGCGAGCCTTTCTAGGTAAGTTTGTAGTTGTCTACTTTGATGATATTCTTATGTATTCTAGGACTTTAGATGATCATGATGTGCATCTTTCCCACGTACTAGAGTGTTTGATGGTAGAGCGCTTAAACGCCAACCTGGAAAGTGTGCGTTTTGTTCCCCTTGTACTAAATTCTTAGGATTCGTTGTTGGAAAGGACGGCCTACAGGTGGATGCGGAGAAGATCCGCGCTATTCAGGAGTGGGCGGTGCCGACCACACCCACTCAAGTATGTTTGTTCTTGGGCTTGGCTGTTTTTATGGATGGTTTGTTCGTGATTTCAGCACTATAGCCGCCCCATTGCACGAGCTGACCAAGAAGGCCGCGTCTATTACTTGGCTTCCACGGCATGATGCTGCTTTTTCTTCCCTTAAGGATGCCTTATGTCGCACGCCACTGTTGCAGCTTCCTAATTTCACCCACCGGTTTGAGGTCGAATGCAACGCTTCTCATTTTGGCATCAGAGGTGTCTTACTGCAACAGAAGAGGCCGATTGCCTACTTTTTTGAGAAGTTGTCTCGTGCACAACTGAATTACCCGACGTATGACAAGGAGTTGAATGCTCTAATTCAGGTTTTTAAGACGTGGCATCACTATCTATGACATGCAGAGTTTGTGATTCACTCGGATCATGCATCTCTTAGTTATCTGCGTAGCTAGATGACCCTATGCAAGCGCCATGCCAGATGGGTTGAGTTCATGGAGACGTTTTCCTACCTAATTGTTCACAAGAAAGGTAAGGAGAATGTGATTTCCAATGCCCTTTCTCGCAAGTACGTCCTTATTACTTAGCTCATGTCTCAGTTGTTTGGGTTTGCATTGCTCAAGGATCTTTATGCTGTTGATCCTTTCTTTTCTACATTCTACTAGCGGTGTAATACTTCAGGTTAGGAGCATGATACTTATTTCCTTGATGACGGGTTTTTGTACAAAGGGGGAGTGCTTTGCATTCCCTCTTCTGTCAGAAACTTGTTGCTTGAGGAAGCACATAGTCGTGGTCATTTTGGTGTGTCTAAGACACTTGCAGCACTTAGGAAGCACTTCTTTTGGACAAAGATGGCCAACAATGTTGCGAAGATTGTCACAGTTGCGTGACATGTCATAAGGATAAGTCTAGATCGAGTCCACATGGTCTGTACCTGCCTCTACCGATTCCTGCTGATCCATGGGAAGATTTGTCTATGGATTTTATCATTGGTTGCCTATGTCTCGACGTGGTAAGGTTCTCCAAGATGGCACATTTCATTGCATGTAAGAGCACTAGTAACGCCACTGATGTTCCTACTCTTTTCTTTGACAATGTTGTGCGACTACATGGTATTCTACGCACTAGTGACCGGGAAACCAAGTTTGTCAGCCATTTCTGGAGGACATTGTAGGATAAGCTCTTTACTAAGTTGTTTTATAGTTTATTCTACGAGTTACCACCCATTGACTGAGGGTCAGTAAGAGGTGACCTATAACACTCTTGGAGCCTTCCATCAGACGGTTCTGAAGAGTAACCCACGCAGGTGGGAATACTTACTGTCTACTGTGGAGTTTTTGTATAATAGGTGTAGGCACTCCACGACCAAGCTGACTCTGTTCGAGCTTGTCTTTGGACGAAACCCGCTAACACCGTTGGATTTGACTCCCTATCCCCGGAAAGATAAATACAGTACCACTACTAACAGATTGGCTGACCACATGAAGGAGATGCACACTCAAACGCGCACTCAGTTGGAGAGCAGAGCAGCACAATTAGTGGCACAGAAGAACAAGGGACGACGTCGGATTGTCTTTGCCTCTAGAGACTTGGTTTGGCATCACTCGTGGAAGGACCGTTTCCCTTCTAGTAGTATGTCTAAGCTCGGCCAAATGGGTGATGGTCCGTTCTGGTTTATTTGGGGGATCAATGACAATGCCTAATAGCTAGATCTTCCAGATAAGTATGGTGTTCATCCGACCTTCAATGTCGCGATCTATCACCATATGTGGATCCCGAGTTCAACGAGGGTGAAGCGGGGAAGCTTCACACTCAAGTGGGGGAGGATGATGTAACCTCACCTACCATGACAATTGTAGAGGAGGAGGAGGCTATGAGTCTTAGATCTACAGGTCTGATTACTAGAGCCCGAGCCAAAGCTATTCAAGTTGCAACTCAATCATTATTGACCACAATCTTTCCAGAACAAGGACGCTCCACTATTGATGATGGATCTATTCTATGATTAGTTAGGATTGGAACGTCTCATCATTAAACAGAAATCTTGGAGTCTATTGATTAGGCTATTTATACTCTATTTCTTATGAGAAAATTGCAGGAAAACACCCCTTATTTGACCTACTTTGACATAAAACACCCCTTAAAAAACTTTTGCAAAATCACACCCCTTATTTGTATTCCGTTAGCAAAGTCACACCCCTGCCCTATTTCCGTTAGATTTTATGTTAAATGGTTGTGAAATGACCATTTTTCCCTTGCCTTCTAACCATACAAAGAGAAGAAAATAAAGGAAAAATTAAAGGGCGGTCTGGAGACTCGAACCCGCGACCTCACGCACATATACACAATGTCCCGCCACTTGAGCTATTTGCAATTCTTGAAATTTACTAAAACAGTTTATATATAACAGCTCTTCGCCTTCTTCCTTGCCCATCTTCTTCTTCCTCCCGCTACTGTCTTGCGTTCATCGAAGGAAAAATTAAAGAACGCAACATCATCGTCTTTCCAAAAACTACTCTTTGGTATGGGAACAGACTCCACAGTTCCAAATGCAGAAAAACTTGGTACTCTTCTTGGCAGAGCTTCAATATGTCCATTAGAAGATTGTGAATCTAATTCATTTTCTGGAATTGTAATATTCCATGAAGTAATGTCAGCACTACCATCTTTCTCTTGCAATGATGGGGGCTACTACATGTCAAACTGTAGGTCGTTTCTGTTCTGACAGATGATGATGAAGAAGATGCCTCAGGGCCAGAGATAAACAAGGCGAGTTCATCACATTCTCCTTCATTCAATTGTATCAAAGGGGAGAACGATTTTTCATTTGAGGCAGCTGATTCGAGTAGGGAATTCTGAATCATTGAAACTTTCCCCTCTAAAACAAGAATAAATTGGCTATGCCGGAGTTTGGCTTCATCTGCATTGCTGTTGTAACTACTTTGAACAGCACGTTCAAATTCCTCCAGCTATTCAACAGGATCAACACAAATCATTAGTTCAACGGGAACTAGAATAATTAGAAGAAGGTGAAGGCAAAGACTCCGGAACAAAAACCTGCCATTTGGCCGTATCAAGAGCAGTAGATAAATTCCTACGAAAATCTTCTGGACTCAATTCGTCAGATGTGCTTTTCGTCGAATTTAACCATCTTCTGTACATAGATTCCATCCTTCATCCACAAAAGACAAATTTATTTATTTTTTAAGAACCAAAATTCTAGGAATTAGAGACAACATGGAAGAAATTGTTACCTATCAGCAGATTCCTGAACCTCCTCGGCGGCAGAGAAGAATGGATCTTTCTCCCATCGATCAAAATTCGCTGCCATTAGATTTGGCTAGGCTTGAAATCAACAAGCTTTACGAAGAGTTCAATCAAAGCCACCAGCAAACATTAAAAACCCTAAAACGTAGAGAATTTCGGGAGGAAGAAGAAGATGGGCGAGGAAGATGGGCGAGGAAGAAGGCAAAGAGCTGTTATATATAAACTGTTTTAGTAAATTTCAAGAATTGCAAACAGCTCAAGTGGCGGGACATTGTGTATACATGTGTGAGGTCGCGGGTTCGAGTCTCTAGACTGCCCTTTAATACGGAAATAGGGCAGGGGTGTGACTTTGCAAAAGTTTTTTGAAGGGGTGTTTTATGTCAAAGTAGGCCAAATAAGGGGTGTTTTCCTGCAATTCTCACATTTATTTTTTTCTATAAGACATTATTTCCTTTTTTTCCTTTTTTTGTTAAGCTAGATTTTGGTCATTTTCTTCATAAGTTGGGCCGGCTCTTTACGATGATAGAATGGGCTTTGTTTCATTCTTCTTCATATCGAAACCCTAGTTGTAAACATGAAACAGCATGTTGAGTTTATGGATTAAATTGTTGAGACGCTATTCTTCCTATTTGATCTTTCAACATCACCTTTGAAGACCTAGTTGAGCTTGCTCCTTCTCCTTCAATATTAAGCCCAAAACAATAACCATCCACCTTTCTCATCACCATCACTTTCCATCCCTAAGTCAACCCAAAAGTCGTCGTCGACCATCCAGCTTTTGCTGATCCTTCCTGTCGATCATCCTTCCTCCAAAAGCCAGCCGAACAGACTCTTCATCACACCTTCGATTCATCCTTAAGTCATCCAATTTCCATGTACCTTCTGCATCTCCATCCATCCAAGGAGTCAATTCGCCCACTTTAAATTGAAGACAATCTATCCAGGACAATTTGGGACCTTTCGCAAGAAAGGTCACATCAGGTTGCGGGTGCTCTATGTGGCTTGGGTGGTAGTAGTTGTATCGTTGTTGCTTGTACCTAGGTTGTGCATCACCGTATCTCCCATAAGTATTGGCCCTTTCAGTGGCCTCTTGTTGAAGCCTATCCAACCTGCTCCCCCACTACATCCAATCTCTCGCTTGGCTCCATGCAATCTCTCATCATATCTCCTGCAAACTCCTCAGGTATACTCATCAGTAATACGGGTGTTGACCGTGTAATGGCCAGTAAAAAACTACTTAAATAAAAAACAAAATAAAAGAGAATCTAGACTCCCTAACAACGGTGCCAAATTTAACAAAGCGTCATTGAGCTGCGTCAAAATAATAATTTACCTAACTGGCTCCTCTACAAGTAGAGTGACAAGAAAGGGTCGATCCCACAGGGATTCTGGTATCCAATTCTTGTGAATTAATTTAATTAACTTTAAGTAACCAAAAAGGGGAAAATATGGTGTAAACTAAATAAACTAATCTAGGAAAACAATATAGGAAAACACTTTATTCACCAGGTATTCACACTACAGATTAATTCAATCTGGGTTTAATTTCTAAATTATATATTATGGTTGTCCCAATCAATGTTCTTAATTAGTTAATAATCCATCTCGACATATTAACCCTTACCTCTAGATACAACCTTGAAACTATCAAAAGTTAATCCCTAGGTAGCAATATGTTCATGAATAAATAGGAACATGCAGTGCCACTTGGCAACTAACACATCATCATTCTCCACACAATCACAAGTTCAACTAGTCGAGACAATTGATTCGCTACCCTATGGAAAGACTCTCCAACTCGGACAACTCAGACATAGCAGTATGAAATGGATATAAACAACCTATATAGATAATCTAGATAGATAAATCACATTCAATAATAAATAAGCACAAGAGAACGAAACAACTCAATAATATATATATATATTAGAACAAGGGAAGAAGTCTACAAACTCATAAATCCACAAGCTTCCACCTGGAGAACAAAGCTAAGGATATTACTCGCTCTTCATTCTAATAAAATCTAAATTATTAAATTAATGTATGATAGATAATGTAATAGATGGAGGCAAAGCTCTCATCTATTTATAAGAACTTATAACCGTAGAAACAATCACTTAAAAGCCCATCCCGAAATTCTATCTAAAACTAGGTAAAAAAGGCCCACTAACTCCCGTAGAGAGAAAAGGGTCGCGACATAGAATCGTTCAGAGGTGCGGTCTGGCCTATGTCGGAACGGTCGCGCCACCTTGCAGAACCCTGGAGCGGTCGCGCCAGATAGGACGCGATGGCGCCTTTGTGTAGAATGCTCAGCTTGGTTGGGCCACCTAGGGCGTCGTCGCGCCACCTAGGCTAGAATGCTCGGTGTGTCCCTTTTTGCATGCGTTCATCCTATTCCTCTTGTGTCTTCACCTCGGTCTTCTCCCAAGTGCTCGTAATCCTTGTATTTAGCTACTTTGCTTTATGAGATCCGGAGTACGGTAATACTCTCTAATCCATGGCCAATATGCCCGTAAATGATGTTAACAACCTCTCATTACACCATAATAGATGTCGCCAATCAATCGCTAGATACATATGGACTTGAATTGGGTAAATCATGATTAGTGGAGCCCAAACTTTGTCATGCTTTCACAAAAACTATTTGGTTAACAATTTTTACTTCAACATTCTTTGCTAGATCATCTAGATTGGTTAAGATTTCATCAAGCATGCTCGTTACAGTTGAGTCAGCTTTCTAAAATATAGCTATACATTTTCCTTTACAAAGATAAAAAGATTTGGTGAGAAGGGTAGGCTTTGTAGAGATTTTTTAGTGAGCTCAACTATTTGTTCCCTTAGAACATTCAACTCTTTTTGCTGAGCTCTCGCTTCAGCTCGTAGAGCGTTGTGATCTATAACCAATTCCTTTAGAATCTCAACAAGGTTTCACATATGAAGAAGTTCAAATTCAAGAGAACTTACCTCAATGTCTTAATGTGATTCAGAGTCTTCATCGGCTACTAAGCACAACTCTTGTGCTTCTCCATAGTATGTCGTCTGAATCACTCCATAAAGTGACAAAGGATTTCCTTGGTGGAGTTTCAAATGAGCTTGGATCCACCTTAGCACGTGTACATGCCTTAGCCATGTGTCCTTTTCCTTGACAGTTATAGCACACCACATCCTTGAGGTCTCATGGTTTAGATTGGTCTCTTTCAAAGCCACCTTGTCTCTTGAAGAACTTATTAACGAGATTTGTCATCATCACCACATCCCTGTCTTCATCATGGTCATTATCATAATTGTTTTCCATGTTTTGAAGAACACAGCTGAGCTTAAGCTCCATCCCTCTGTTTCCTTATCTGCGGAGGAGCTT